>NW_024379976.1:0-31531 GCF_016835505.1 Polypterus senegalus
AACTCATTTCAGCCGCTTGCATTCGCGATCTCATTCTTTCGGTCACTACCCAAAGCTCATGACCATAGGTGAAGGTAGGAACATAGATGGACTGGTAAATTGAGAGCTTTGCCTTACTGCTCAGCTCCTTTTTCACCACGACAGACCGAAGCAAAGTCCGCATCACTGAGGATGACGCACCAATCTGCCTGTCGATCTCACGCTCCATTCTTCCCTCACTCGTGAACAAGACCCCGAGATACTTGAACTCCTCCACTTGGGGCAGGAACTCGCTCCCAACCCTAAGAGGGCACTCCTCCCTTTTCCGACTGAGGACCATGGTCTCAGATTTGGAGGTGCTGATTCCCATCCCAGCTGCTTCACATGACAGACGTCCCCAGCAGACCCTCACAACAGTTGAAGCCAGTTGAAGCTCTTTTGGCATGTCATAATAATGACCCCCAGGTGGCTCCCTCTAGAGCTGTTCCATGGATGTCCCACTGGGCATAGACCTTATGGCAGACTCAGGACATGTTTAAGGGATTATATCTCTTGGCTGACTTGGGAATGCCTGGGAATTCCACAGGAAGAGCTGGAATGTGTTGCTGGGGACAGAGAAGTCTGGACTGCTACTGCAACCCTACATAGGAAAATGAGATAAGATGAGATGAGATGAAAATTTGTTTTCTATAAGTCATGATTTGCTCATGTTCAAAAAATATTATAAGGGATCATGTATTACCTCTCTCCTATCCAATGTCGATATGTCTGTCTGTTTTTCACAAGAAAACTACTTAACGGATTTAGATCATGTTTTTTTCTATAATTTCCTTTAGCATTCCGGTTAATTTTGTGACTTCTGTCATTGTAGTATATATCATAGTTTTCTTGCAGTACCGATTTATTTGCGCGAATCCGAGAAACAAGCAACGGGCCAAAGTGCGGGGGATGGTGCCCTCTACACTCACACGCCAGCCTCGGGGCGTTCCTTACCTCCACTTAGCCAGAGAACAAGAGAACTACTTAATGGATTTAGATCAGGTTTTTTTCTATAATTTACTTTCAACTTCTCTCATTGTGCTAAGAATCATGGTTTGTGTACAGGAGTGATATATTCATGCTAATCCGAGATAGAGGCTGTGGGCCAAGTAGAGGGGGAAGCGTGATGTCAGGAGTGGGGAGCCTCATTGTCCTGTTTCACTACTATGCAGGCGGAGCTGTGGAGGATGGTTAGTAAGTCATAAGGAGTAAAAAGTTAACTCAGAAACAACAGCAACATTTATATAGCACATTTTCATATAATAATGTAACTGAAAGTGCTTTACAAAATGACAGAAAGATACAAGAATAGAAAACAATTAAGATTAAGCAATAAAATTAAAGAATAACAACAAAATTAAGTAAGGCCTGGAGAACAGAAAAGAAGAATCTTCAGAGGTTTTGAGGCCAAAAGTCTGCAAAGCCCCCACTGGGCATTTTACCTAACATAAGTGTTCCTAAATCAGACATATTAGTTTTCATGCTTCACATGGTAGGATTTGATGCAGTTGGTCTCATGAACAGCTGAGACACCCACCTTCATACCATCATCTCGGGGGCAAAATGGTGCCTTGATCATGTGGTGGTGGTGCAGATCACCACCACGGAATAAACAGAAAAAAACAGTAGAGAATAGTGGGGATTAGTACAAATTGCTAAAGAATATGATAATTCTTTGCCCATATAGTCTATTAGGAATACAACTAAAATGGAGCTATGAAAAAGCCAAATTAAAATAATGAGTTTTTAGTAGTTTTTTTTTAATGTTCCACAATACTAGCCTGGCATACTTCTATAGTTAAGAGTATTTCATATTTTAGGTCCATAACAGCAAAAGGCCACATCACAACTTCTTTTAAGTTTGGCTCTTGGAATTATCAGAGGATCTCCATCTGAAGATCTAAGGTTATGTCTTGGAGTGTAAGGGGATAGGCATTCCAAAATATAGGACTATAAGGCTTTATAAACCATTAGTAGTATTTTAAAATCAATTCTGAATGACTCAGGTAACCAGTGTAACAATTCTAAAACTGGTGAGATGTGCTCAAATTTTCTTTTTCTAGTTAAGATTCTGGCTGCTGCATTCTCCACTAATTGCAACTGATTTATGTCTTTCTTAGGTAGCCCTGTTAGGAGTGCTTTACAGTAATCTATTCGACTAAAAACAAAAGTGTGAACTAATTTTTCAATATTTTGTAAAGTTATTAAAGGTCTAACTTTTGCTATGTTCCTTAAGTGAAAGAATGCAGTCTTAGTAATCCAGTCAATGTGTGACTTAAAGTTTAGGTCAGAGTAGATGATTACCCCTAAATTCTTTTCCTCTGCCTTTATTTTTAAACCTAAGGAATCAAGTTTATTTTAATATCCCCGCTATAACCACGTTTGACAATCACTAATATTTCTGTTTTATCCTTGTTTAGTTTGACACAATTTCTACTAATCCTTTCAGAAATATTGCTAAGGCATTGGATCAGGAGTGTCATGGTCATCAGGCGCTATTTGCTGGTTTCTGATAAACACTGTGGAAGCAGAGCTTTCTGGTAAATTACCTTCAGCACAGTCTCCTTCAAATGAAAACATGAGTCTAAACAATGCTTATCAGGTACCAACAGTGCGTGATTTAAAAAATGTGATTGGCTTGTGGTGAGCAACAATATGTTGTGTGCCATGTGTAGGAAATACTCAGAGACAACCCACAAACAAGAAAGACTTGGGTAACACTACCTTGCCAAAGACTTCAAAAAGAAAGTTTGGTTGATTATAAACAAACTGAAATGCACATTGATACTTGTGCAGTTACAAAGGAAAAACAAATCCTAAAACAAATTAGGAACGGCAAATGGAAAAATCAGTTTCAGTTTTGATTAATGAGATCCTTTCCTGGGACCTTTAAGATCTAGGTATTTGTTAATAAAACTACAACAGTATTTGAAAAATAGGCATAGCGAGGCTATGGGTTGTTCCTTCTTAAAACACATTTGTATTGGTGGAAATATACAGTGCATGATACATCAGAAGGAATAATGCAAGAACTGCTTTTAAAAATAGATCTAAAATACTCAGTGCTAGGATGTCGTCGATGGTATACTTCTTAAGCATAAAGCCAGACCGTTCCGGTTGCTGGTAGGTGAGCAAGTGATCATGGATCCTATTGAGGACGACTCTAGCAAGGACCTTACCCGGGACCGAGAGCAGTGTTATCCCCCTGTAGTTGCTGCAATCCAGGCAATTACCTTTCCCTTTCCAGATAGGGAAGACAAGTCCTGTTTTCCAGTCAGTTGGGATGATGCCAGTCTCCCAAATGGAAGCAAAGATTGCTTGCAATGCCAGGAGGACAACCTTACCACCTGCCTGGAGAAGTTCACCCCGGATTCCACACATCCCTGCAGCCTTTCCTCCCCTAGCACTGATTTTTCTCATGGAGCGCAAATGCAAATATCAGCTGAGTTTCTTTGCAGCCTTTGTCAATTTTTGTAAAGCGTTCAACTCAGTTAATCAAGATGACCTGTGGGACATCCTGAGGGTTTGCAAGATCCCCTCGAGGTTGCTGTATATCATGGCTGGCCTGTACACTGGTACTGTGAGTGCTGTGCAGAGTGGAGGCAGAACATCTGCGTTTTTCTCAGTTATCCTATTCTGTTCAATGCTTGTATGGACTGGGTGTTGGGTGAGGTTGTGGGGTCCAGCGGCTGTGGGGCATCTGTTGATGAAGAAAGATTCATGGATCTTGACTTTGCTAACGATGCTGTGATCTTCGCGGAGTCATTGGAGGCTCTGATCGGGGAGCTCGAGAGACTGAGTGTCTGGGCTTGCAAGTGTTCTGGATAAAAACCAAGATCCAGGCTTTTAATGACATCTTGGGAACAGCCATCAGCAGTGTGTCTGTTTGCGGAGAGAGTGTCAACCTTGTCAAGAGGTTTACTTACCTTGGCAGTGACATTCATGTCCCTTGCGACTCTTTCTATGAAGTCAGTAGATGGATTGGAAGTGCATGTGGGGTCATGAGGTCACTGGAAAGAGGTGTGTGGCTCTCCCCATATCTATGCAAAGGAATGAAGATTCAAGTCTTTAGTGTCCTGGTGCTTCCTGTCTTGCTATATGGTTGTGAGACATGGATGCTATCCAGTGACCTGAGATGAAGACTAGACTCCTTTGGTACTGTGTCTCTCCAGAAAATCCTTGGGTACCGTTGGTTTGACTTTGTGTCAAATGAGCGGTTGCTCATAGATTCCCAAATGAGGAACATTACCTGCATTGTGGGAGATCACTAGTTACAGCACTACGTCCATGTGGCACGTTTCCCAGAGGGTGATCCAGCTCATAAGATCCTCATTGTTGGGGACCCGAGTGGCTGGACCAGCCCAAGTGGTCACCCACGTAACACCTGGCTGCAGCAGTTAGAGGGTAATTTCCGGAGGGTGGGACTGGACCACGTGTCTGCCTGGGGGGTTGCCAACTGGGATCCTGAGTTGCTTTGTTGTGTAGTGGGTGTGGCAACACACTGTACCAATGCATAGTCCCCAACTTAACTTGACTTGACTTATAATACTGTAAAGTGCTCATTATGAAGATTATTTAAGTGTTCTTTTTAATAAAACTGTAGGTATCTCAAGTATTAAAATTGTGGATTTTGTTTATTAAACATATTAGATATCTAAATAAAGAGGATAGGGGTTAGTTTTGTGTTTATTGATGTCAAAGCAGTAACTACTACTAACATGGTGAAAGAGACCCTTGCCAGTCTAGGTTTAAAAACATGATTTGCCTGGCCTAGGATCTGACGCAGCAGTTGTTATATTGGGAAACTAAAGGGAGGTGCAAAATGAATTGAAGGACCTACAATCACCTGTCGTGATTTAATATCTCAAGAAAACTGTTTTTCTTTTTACAACAGATTAACTTAAAATGGCTAGTGTAAATGAACGAGTCTCAGCACTATCAAAAGCCTTTTGGGTAGCCACCAGTATATTGTTCCTAGCTGCAAAGGATTATCTTGGGTACAGTGATGTTGCTTATTCAAGTTCCACATTGAACTGTTTGAGTTAGCCAAGATGGAGGCTTTTATGTCTTGTAACCCAGAAGTGATGTCAGTCTGAGTACCGGGACAGGAAGTGACGTCAGTCTGGGTGCCGGGACAGGAAGTGATGTCAGGTCAGGTAGGTTTTCCCGTATTTGATCTGCAGAAAGAACAGACAAAGGCTTAGAGCACCCCGCCACCCTCTGGCCTGGCGGGTAATTACCTTCACTTGGTCCCTTCAGCTCGCTCCTAGTCACACGTGTGTGACACGGCCCCCCCCTCAGCCCAGACCCATCGGGTCGGGTGTACCTGCTCGTGAGGTTGTGGCACCGGGAAAGGGCATCAGCATTGGCATGCAACAGACCTCAACGATAAACTATTGAAATCTTATAAGGCTGTAGATCCAAAAACCACCTTGTGACTTGTGGATTTGAGTCCTGGTGTAACGCCATCCACTGTAATGGTGCATGGTCAGTCACTAGGGTGAATTCCAGGAGGTAGTACCTCAGCTGCGTAATCGCCAATTTAATTGCCAAAGCCTCCTGCTCCATTGCTGCATACCTGGTTTCTCGGTCCAACAGTTTCCGACTCAGGTACATCACAGGGTGTTCCACTCCATCGACACTTTGGCTCAGCACGTAAGGGCCTGCTTAAGGTCACTAAATGCAGCGTCAGTATTATCATCCCAAACCACGTGGTTACGTTTCCCCTTCTTTGTCAGGTTTGTCAAGGGCATTGCTCTCTCGGAAAACCGGGTTACAAACCGGCAATAGTAACCCACTAAGCCGAGAAATGCTTGTACCTGCCGCTTGGTTATCGGACGGGGCCAATTCTTTATGGCATCGATTTTGGAGCATTGTAGTTTGACTGTACCCCAGCCCACTAGGTAACCTAAATATTTGGCTTCGACCAATCCAAAATAGCATTTCTTTGGATTAATACGAAGTCCGGCATTCGCTAGTGTCCGTAATAGAGCATCAGCCTGCAGTAGATGTTCCTTCCATGTTCTGGAATAGATGACAATGTCATCCAAGTAGGCAGCACTGTACGAATTATGGGGTCTGAGCACTTTGTCCACCAGATGTTGGAAGGTAGCGGGTGCCCCATGTAATCTGAATGGAAGTACACGATACTGCCAATGTCCACTAGGAGTGCTAAATGCAGTCTTTTCCTTTGCAGAGTCCATTAAGGGAACCTGCCAGTACCCCTTTGTCATATCAAGAGTAGTCAAAAATTTGGCATGTCCTAGCCACTTGAGGAGGTCATCCACTCATGGCATCGGATAGGTGTCGGATTGGGAGAGTTGGTTAAGCCGACGGAAGTCATTGCAAAACCGCCAACTTCCGTCCGGCTTTTTGACCAACACGATTGGACTGGACCAGGGACTAAAACTTTCCTCTATCACACCTAGATCGAACATTCGTTTGATCTCCAACTCCACTTCTGCCTTTTTTGCTTCGGGAATCCGATATGGGCATTCCCTGACTATAACCCCTGTGTGGTGAATGGTCGGCTGTTTATCCCGGCCAATACCCCTAAGCCGCCATGTGGAGCACTCCTTGCAGTATGGAGGTCCCCAGAAGACCAGCAGGGCATCATGGACAATGTAGTTTTTATACGCAGCCCTATTGGATGCCATGGGGGCCACTAGGAGACGCTGCAGGGAGGAATAACGGGTATTTTCCCTATGCTCCGGAAGCACACGTGGACAAGGGGAATGACAGGCTTCCGGGGTGATTACTCATATGTGTATCTCTGTGAGTATCCCTGATTTTTTTTAAGTTTGTAATCCTTTGTAACATTTTCAACTCTTAAATATGCACATGTGAAAGTATTTAAATATTTAACACAAAAATAAAAGGTGCAGTGCTGTGACAACAACTTGCTAAAGTAGAATTGGTTCTGGAATACCCTTTGTTCTTTTAGTACAAAACACATATTACTAACTCACTCATATGTTCACATTTCATATTCAGTTCATATTGGTTCGTATTATTTCCCAATGGTTAACTTGCTGTAGGAACTATAATATTTCCTCTTGTGGACTCCAGGGGGCACTCCAGCTCCACAAACACCCAACACAAGTAGGCGTAGACAAAAGTTAAAAGGCTAAAGAGTCTTTTATTATGGGAAACTCTTTACAGCAAGTGTTTCACACCACAGCCACAAGTACAATAAGCACAATGGGCACACAGCCCAAGTCTTTTGTTCCTTCTCTCTGTCTTTCACTGCCTCCACCACTCCTACTCGTAAGCATTGTCCACTTTTCACCCAGCTGTGGCTTGTCCATGTGAGGCAGGCAGCTCCTTTTATCTCCCACCCAGGAGTACTTCTGGATCTCTGTAGATGTGGTCCAAAAGCACTTCTGGGTACTACAGAAACCCCATGACGTAGGGCTCCCTAGTCCCTGAAATACCCTCTGCTGGCACCCACGGAATACAAAAGAGCTGAGCTGAAGAACTCCATGTCCCATGCTATCCTGTGGGTATCCATGGCACCGCTAAAACCCAGGGGGGGCGCTGCCAGCTATTGTTCTGGGGGAGATAATGCCCTGTGCATGTTCTCTCTCCTGGTCCTTCAATCCCGAGGAGGTCCCGGCCAGGTAAGGATGCCAGCTGTCCCTCACACCCTCTAGCACATATTTTACTGCCATGCTTTTTATTGCCAACATTTGAAATAACTGTTAAATATTATTTAATTAGCTATTGTTTTGTAAGTTAAACCAGAATTGCACAGCAACTAGAAACCTGCATATTTCATGGTGATATATCTTATTCAAAGAAATTCATATTAGAAAAAACACAATAAGAAACCCTTATTTTCAGAGAAATCTTGCAAATTGAATTGCAATGAAACTAAAAACAAGGAAACCCCAGCTCATTTACAACTAAATTTCTAACAGCACAATAGTCTTGTTTGCTCTGCTTTTCTTTGTTAATTCATCGTTTGAGTTAGTTGAGTCTGATGTTTGTCTTCATGGTCTTTAGAGTTTTGGAGGAATAAGACTTTGTCTGGAACAGGAGCTTAAAAACATTTTAAAAGAAGTGTGTATTTGTACATTTAAATAGGTAATACTTCAGTTGTTATCCCATTCCATCATCTAATAGAAAACAAGATAATATTTAACTGTATGGTTCATGAATCAGAAAAATATAAACTGCCCACACTTCAAAAACTAGAAAAATAAACTTAAATAGGAGTTACTTTGCTTTTATTTAGCACAAAAATCTCCTAATGAGTAGCCAAAATTGACTTGACATTTTTTAAAATAAGCTAAATAATCTTGAATAAAAAAATTTTGATAAGTCAATCAATCTTACCATAAGGAAAACAATATTTAGCGCTGCTGCCTTGCAGTTAGGAGACCTGGGTTCGCTTCCCGGGTCCTCCCTACGTGGAGTTTGCATGTTCTCCCCGTGTCTGCGTGGGTGTGCTCCGGTTTCCTCCCACTATCCAAAAACATGCAGGTTAGGTGAATTGGCCCTAGTGTGTGGGTGTGTTTGTGTGTGTCCTGCGGTGGGTTGGCACCCTGCCCAGGATTGGTTCCTGCCTTGTGCCCTGTGTTGGCTGGGATTGGCTCCAGCAGACCCCCGTGACCCTGTATTCGGATTCAGCGGGTTAGGAAATGGATGGATGGATGGATGGATATATCCACTTTTTAGTGGCTTAAGTGTCTTTTTTATTCTGTATCCTAAGATTTTATGTTACTGAGCCTCACATATCTTTGTTTTCAAAGTACTTTTGATGCCTGCAGTGTTTTAATGTCATGGCTCTTCAGCCAGCAACATCTTCCTCAGATAGACCAAAGCTGAGCTTAAGCTCCTGTAGAATGTGATTATACCTGTAGATGTACAGTACAAGGTGCAGCTTCGAGAGAGAACTTCACCAAAACAAAATGACCAGCATGTTGATTTGAGATCTTTGTGCTAATATTTAATTTTTAAGATTTCTGTGTGCCATTCTTCAATACTTTTCTGTACAAGCAGAGACACACAGAAAATTCAATAAAATACTATTAGTTAGTGCTAGAGCCAGAAACTACTAGACAAGGGGATATGTTAATGCATCACAGGCTGGCATTTGCTGTCCTTCACTGGAATCTAAATAATAAAAAGACAAAACTGCCAGTGGTTTGATTTAGATGGTTGGGGTAAAAATGTATTTATAGGTTAAGAGGTTAGTGAGTAGATTTTATTTTTTTTAGCAGATTTTATTTTTTTTCTCCAGCCATCTGGAGTTTTTTTTGGTTTTTTCTGTCCTCCCTGGCCATCGGACCTTACTCTTTTTCTGTGTTAACTAATGTTGGCTTATTTCAATTTCTTATTTTGTCTTTAATTTTTCTGCATTATGTAAAGCACTTTGATCTACTTTTTTGTATGAAAATGTGCTATATAAATAAATGTTGTTGTCATTAGCCAACCCGCTATATCCTAACACAGGGTCATGGGGGTCTGCTGGAGCCAATTGCAGCCAACACAGGGCCCAAGGCAGGAACAAATCCCGGGCAGGGCGCCAGCCCACCACAGGGCACACACACACACACTAAGTACAATTTAGGATCGCCGTGTGCATCTTACCTGCATGTCTTTGGACTGTGGAAGGAAACCCACACAGACACGGGGAAAACATGCAAACTCCACGCAGGGAGGACCTGGGAAGTGAACCCATGTCTCCTTACTGCAAGGCAGCAGCGCTACCACTGCGCCATTGTGCTGCCCAGGTTAAGAAGTAAAATGTAAAATAATCGAAAATATTTTAGTTAAATGAAATAAGAAACCCTGAACTGAGTTCAAATAATTTTGCTACATGATGTAAGTCTTCAACAGTAGATTAACACCAGCAATGGCCTTTTATAACTGGATATTAATGAAGAGTTAAAAATAAACATAATCTGATACAATAAATGTATATTCCACTATTTAACACTACCCAAACCAGGTTTTAGGAACAAAAGGAACACTTTCAGTAAAAGTAAAACCTAACAAGAGAGCAGATACTGTGGTATTCACAAAGTAAAATAAAATCAGTTTCTATAATTATCAAGCACATATTCATAGAATTTTGAAATAAGATATTTTAGGTCAAAGCTGAAAAGATAACCTTGGTATCTAGTATCTGGATGAGATACCAAGAACCATTTTCTATTAGAAAACCAGACCATTTTGATTAAGCGAATGGTTGCCTCTCTTTTGAATATTTTTTAATGTTCTTATGTGATTTTTTTTGTTTGACCATTAAAATTACTTTTGTGAATAATCCAAATCTGAAGGAATGTGTTCGCATATTTATGCTCAATAAGTGTTTTCACATATTTATGCTGAATGTGCCCCATATGTAGAAAATAAATAGAAATAATTTTGTTAGACAGATGAGACCTAATAGACAGAGGTTGGTTGCTCTGCTTCACATACTGTAATTTCAGTACCTGGACGTCAGCAAATTCATCATCTCATCAACCCTCTGGAGTTTTTTAATTTGTTTTGTTTTTTGTCCTCCTGGCCATCAGACTTATTTTATTCTTTGTTACTTAGCATTGCCTAATTTTATTTTTCTATTTTTCTTTTTTTTTTTCTTTCTTCATCTTGTAAAGCACTTTGAGGTATATCATTTGTATGAAAACGTGAATATAAATAAATGTTGCAATTGTTGATGGTAAGGAAAAGAAATAGAAGACAAAAAACTGTACTTGTTGTTTTGATGGCAGTGTGTAACAGGTGTCTGGTCACACTTTCAGGTAATCTAACTAGACACCATCCAAATATCCGACTATGCCACCCAGTTTTATTAAGAGACTGGGAACTCCTGAAATTTACCAATGATAGCACACAGGTTTCTTTAAATTGGGCGGTGAGTAAACACACAATGAAAGACACAACAGTAATTTCAGGAAGTAACAGTAACTTCTATTACACTAGACAATAATAAGTACATGAAAAAGATAAATGAACATAAACCAACAGTATCATGAAGAAAATTTCTTATCTTAGAAAGGAAAGCCCATAGCCCACACTCTAAAAGTCCATTAAAAACATGAATTGGATGATACAACCTGTAGTGGTGCAAAGTCCTGTTTGTTCTCAGTGTTACCCCAACACTTAATTGTTCAACTGTCCACGGATGCACTCTGTTCACGGACACTTGTTTCAAGAGAATCGTGGAATCCCTGTCGACATCTCTTCGTTGTTCCTTTTTTTCCACTCTGGGCTCCTTTTTTTTGCTGTCACCTAGGCACGCCTTATTTCTTGTCTGCCAGCTTGGCTCAGTCCTTCCATGCAGCTTCCCTCTCTCGCTGGGCCCACAACCGGCGTCTCCTTGTGGAGCTGTCTCTTCCTCCCTGGAAGTATTGCCGTCCTTGTGCCTCACGTCGTGCCAGCCTGCGAGCCCCTTTGCTCTGTCCGGGTGTCTTGGCAGCATTCTCAGTGGAACGTCCCCTTCTCTTGCCTTCTCCTGGCCAGAGCTTAAATCTCCTTCAGTCCCTGCAATTATCAGTTCATTAATGAGTACAGATCTGCTGTTTAGAAATCAATATTGTCAAAAATGTTAATTGCCAAGTCAGGTAAATCCAGAAATCCTCCAAGGCAAGACTTCAAAGCGGCAACTCCTTTGCAAGACAGCAAATACTTATACAAACAATCCTGAAACAATCAGTAACTGGATTATCCAGGATCCTCCAAGGAAGCAGCAGTTTTGTTATCACACGTGGTATTGTTTGTAAATCTCAACCAGCCATAAACTTCAAAATGGTGACTCCTATGCAATCCAGCAAATACCTACAATCTGCAGACAGCCTTTTAACTTCTCACCCCCACTGCCAACAATGGGTGCCTATTGCCTGTTCATCTGCTGGGCTTTAAATGTAATATTTGCATGTTTCTTTTCCTAAGAGAGAAATGGAATGACACAGTGTACAAAAATGTCCTCCCTCTGACAAGTGTATCTCCACATTTCAAAGTCCAGACACAAGACAGGAGCCCAGACTGCTGGGATGAAGACGTCAAGGCTTTGGAGACAAAACCCTGGTTCTGAAAGTCCTTTCTGAACATTTTTGAACATTTTATGTCACATGTGAATGAAAAAATGTGAATTGTAGCCTTATTTTTGTTTTAAAAAATTAAACTTCTTTGACATTATCGGTTGTGCTTTTTCTCTGAACAACACAGCAGTGTTAATGAAAAGGGGTAAGTATCTGAAACAGCAAAAAGGACAATAATAATATCGCAGATTAAACAGAATCATATCATGACTCATTTACAATGGAACATACAATAACTAGTAGTCACAAACATAGCTGCAGTGAAACTATAAAATAAATACATTGAACACAAGAAAGTAAAAAGAATCCTGAAAAGCAGGGATCTATTCCTTTATTTAACACCCCTTTTAATTAGAAAAAAGCTAAATGTTCTTTATACAGTATTTGTTAACTATTTGTCTTCTTGTAAGAAGTCTTGCAGAAATGTTATAAAAGGAGTATGTAATAATGTCACAAAGACACTAGTTCTGAATATTTTTAGTGCAGTTAAATTATTGCAGAAATATTTGGAGTGAATTAAATGAATACATTTTAAAATGCTTGGCATAAGTAATGCTATGATGTGAAGGAAACAATCTATTTAGTCAATATGTACTGTGTTGAATATATAAAATTGCGAGAAATTTAAATATTGAAAAAGATGCCTGACATTTCCATGAAAAATAAAAAACACTTTGTAAATATCAGAATATATATTTATATTCATATATACACACGGTATATTACAATAAGAATTTAGATTTACTTGAAAAAAACGATTAAAAAACAAGTTAAGTTTTTCGATATATGTCATTAGTAATGAATGAAATATCACTTGACAAATACCCCTATACTTAATGTTTAGGAAATAAATTACTTGTGGAGGATCCAGGCCGGAATATTTTACAAGTCAAAATTATTTTAAATGCTTTCCAAAACCAAGGGTAAAAAAATCCATATATCATTGGGTTGAAGGCAGAATTAAAGAAATAAAGTTCTGACAAAAGCATGTATGTTTCTCTTGAAAAAACAAAATCAACAAAAGAGCTAAGTAAACCATATAGATATAAAGGAAAGCAGCATACTATAAAAACAGAAATGATGATACTTATAGTTTTAGCAGCTTTATGTTCATTTTTCTGGAATCCCTTGATTCTCGCTTTCTCTCCAGATCCCCCCTGCGCTGCTACTCTCTGTATTGCCTTTGCATGCATTCTTGCAACAAAAAAGATTTTAGCATAAAGGCCAAATATGATTAAAAATGGCATAAGCAATGTAGAAAATAAATCAAATAATAAATAAACAAACATAACATTTACTCCATACTTAGAGGTACATCTATTAGTGACCAGACATGTATAGATGTACATTGAAATAAAACCATAAAGTATTGTCCAAGACCACACGATAGCCACCAGCATCCAAATGACTTTCAATGTGACCTTCATAGAGTAAAACAATGGATAGCAAACAGCATAATAACGGTCACCAGCAAGCAGTAAAAGATGATAAACAGAAATATTTGTTACAGAAAGTTTTGCAAAGAAAAAAGAAAAACATAACAAGGTGCTTTTATACCAGCACACTTCTGTTGTTTTAAGCAAGTGAACGGGCATGTTAAATATTCCAATTATGAAATCAGCAAATGCCATTGAAAGTATAAGCACATTTGATGGCGTGTGAAGCTGCTTAAAATGTGAAATGGAGATGATCAGAGCCAGGTTTCCACATACTGCAAGAATTATTCCTGTAATAAAGATGACATGCAGAGTCACATTAACAGACAATGAACTGTAGATTTTGGAGCAGGTTATATTTCTACGCAACGGGCAGTACAATTCTACAACTTCTGATATTTCCATCTTCGTAAAACACATTAAAGCTTTACTTTGTCAGCTTTGTTATTAATGTTTTATTCACTGGCATAGACTTATAGAGGTGAAGACTCAGGGAAAAACAAAGAGGCCCTGAGGAATATACTCTCACAATTTCATTCTGCACATCTAATATGTACCTCTTGGAATAAAGTGCAAAGTAGTTTGAGAATATTTATCATCAAGGCACCTAAATTAGCAATTATCAAGATACTAGGCCCTCACTCTGTACAACCCTGAACTGGATTAAGTGCGAGTGACAATTTTGCAGTTTGTTCTGTTATTTTAATACTTTATTCCATCTTAATGTGCACACTGATCTCACCTTTCACCTCTCATTATATTTCCTTTATGCTGTCAAGAATGCCAAGCCTCTTATGTGCACCCTAATGTAGTATTCTAGGAAGTATAACACAAATGACTATTTAATACTGAAGCATCTTCTGTTACTGCATATATCACACTTCCATTTACCAGGTTGGAATGCTGCATTTCTTAATATTGTATGGACAAAAAGAAAAAAAACACAGTAATGAACGCAAGAACACTAGAAAATGTTTTCATATAAATACAAATGGAACCATGTGAATAGTTCTCTCCTGTAATCTGGTATTTCTTATGGAAGCTCCTGCATTAAATACTCAGCTGGGCCAAATTACTAAATGATGGCACTCGTGGTATATCAGATTATGATGCTGCATTTACCCTCATTGCTCTAAAAGTTTATATCCACTTTAATGGAATTTAACAAATACTTAGTCACTTACTTTGGTTATTTTAGAAATGTTCTGATATGTTCATTCTGACTATTTTTGTAGATTACATTCACTTTATACAAACTTTAGATACCTATTTTTCTCGGTATACATTTTGTGTATTATCACAGTAAATTTGCATTCTTTTTAGAATTTGCTTGCTAGGAAAGTAATAAAGAGCTTACAATCTAAAGAAATTAACAACTTTAAGGACCTTAATAGTAAATACTGTATTTTTTTGCAGTGTTACTATAACTTATTTATGTCGTGGACATACACATGAAGAGTGGCGCAGTTGTAGCCCTGCTGCCTTGCAGTTAGGAGACTCTGGTTCGCTTCCCGGGTCCTCCCTGCGTGGAGTTTACATGTTTTGCCCGTGTCTGCGTGGGTTTCCTCTGATGCTCTGTTTTCCCCCCCACAGTCCAAAGACATACAGGTTAGGTGCATTGGTGATCCTAAATTGTCATGTGTGTGTGTGCCCAGGGTTTATTTCCTGCCTTGCGCCCTGTGTTGACTGGGATTGGCTCCAGCAGACCCCATGTTAGGACAGAGTGGGTCGAATAATGGATGGATGGACATACACACGAATGTGACTTGTATGTGTTACGGCTTACAAAGAAATTGTAGTTCGGGTGCTGTGGTAAAGCCTAATTATATGTACTTTGGAGGCCGGGTTTCAATACTAATGAAATGTATGAAACCTTATTTAAGAAATCTTTTTTTATGGTAAAATATTAAGCAAATAAGCATTTATAAAATAATATAGCAAATAAACTTTATTGGGGTTTTTTAGCCTTCACCATCTCTGGGCAGTTCTAGAAATTAACAGTCTCTCTGTCCATTCAGAACACCTCCAGTCTGTTTACACCTGACATTAACACGACTTGACAGGACTTGACTGTGTTAAAAACTAGTAGCAAATACAATTGTTATCAGATCACTTCCACCACATTTGAAATTTGATAAAAATGGACAGTGTTGTTTCTCATTTTTAATTCATGTTCTGTGCCAAATGTTATCATGTTTGTCACAGCTGCTATAGGAACCTGGATGGGCTGGGGCCAAATGCCATATGATTAAGGACTGAAGTTAAATATGCATAGTTTCTGTTTTATTGTATTTGCTAGTAATGATATTGTTAATGTATTTTTTATTATGGTTTATTTACAACATAAGTACTGTCACACAATTTACTTGTTCTATACTAATAGACTGACATTTACTTGTGCTCTGTACCAGGTCCATCAGATAGCACCTTGTCTTAATAATACTCAGACATCCCACCCTGCCTACATTTGACCCCACTATATTCTGCGTTTGCCCTGCTTTTTAACATTTGCACACAGTATCATCATTAATTCTGCCTTCTTTGTTTTTCATCAGCTTCAATAGTACTTCAACAAATTATGTTTAGCTCACCCATCTGTTTTCCACAACCATTCAAGTTCGGCTCAAGGTTGCAGTGGTCAAAAGCCTATTGTGATAGCAACAAGCAGAATACAAGGACTCCATTCTACTGCTGAGCAGGCTTACTACCCCAGCCACTATTTATCTATACAGTGCAATGTTCACTGAAACATCAAAGGTCAGGAGTAGAAATTACATTAGTAGTACGGTCAGGCGGCTTCTGTCAAACTGTCAATCAAATTTGATTGATGACATTAAGCTCCGCCCATTTTGATTCATGACCAAAGTCACGCCCCTCCACCTGATTGGTGGATTTGAATGATGCGCCCCGCCTAAGCCCCTGTTTTCCCCCCTCCTTGACCTCTGCCCCCAACCTCCTGTTCGCATCCACCTGTTTTCCCCAGGAAACTGTCAAGGGCATTTTGATGGATGTCTGCCCCTTCCTTGAACCCCCCATCACCCCCACCCACACACCCATCCACCTGTTTAGCCTAGGTAACTGTCAAGGGCATTTTGATGGATGTCTGCCTCTTCTTGAACCCCCCCTACGACCCGCCCACCCCTGCTTGGCCACCTGCCCTGCCCCATCTCACTAGGGCAAGTCCAGACATGCCCAAGGTCTGCCTAGGCCCCCCTCCTTGAACCCATCACCACCCCCCAACCACTTCCTGGCCCCATCTCACTAGGGCAAGTTCAGACATGTCACTGGCCTGAAGGGCCTGCCTAGAACCCCCAGACAGGCAGCACCTGATGACGGGGCAAACACTGTTGGCTGGCCCCTCCACTTCCTGGTACACTTCTTCCAAGGACATATATACACACACACACACATACTTGTAATTAGTACATAGTGAGGACACATGACTGGAACATAGTTTGTGGGGACACTACTTTCCTGAGTTTTTGTTTACAAAATAATTATAAAAATGACCTCTATTCTAGAGTGCTATCCCACTGGTCATCTTAAAGTTTCAGTTTCATGTTAAATAAGCAACCTGACATTTCACCACATTGTGAGGACAATTTCATGTTATGTATATTATGAAGACAGTCACCACCACCCTGTCATTTTACTATATCATGGGGACAATTTTAGTCTGCTTTCATGACTTAGCAGTATATATATACTTAGTATATATATATATACATACATACCTGGATAGGAATGGAAAAATGCACAATCTATAGCATACCATCGGGGTCAATGTCAACCTCCTCCATTTTTTTTCCTTTGAATTCTCCTAGCCGTCTTTTTTCAAGAGCCATTAGCAATTTACTTATTTTATCCAGCTGTAACGTTCCTCTGGAAGACGATAATATTGTCTGTGGACTCGTATATCATGCCCCAGGAAGTCAGCTAACTGGTCCAGTTCTGTATCACTTAAGTTAAGAACTTTGGATAATGTTGCCACATGTTTACGAAGCTTTGTTGATGACAAAGCATTGGGGTTTTTTGCTCCACATTCATTGGCAAGCATTCCGATGCAATCAGATCCTTTAAGATGTGACAATGCAGCTGGCCTTGCAAACATGTAAATGTTCTCTTGGGAAACACCACAGCTTTGCCTCTTGCCTACAAGATGTTCCATTGCTTTCTGTACTGCAGGAGTCAGTAGAATTGGCACCTTTCTTCCCTTCTTACCTTGGATTTCAATTCAAGTGAAGTGGTGACAGTTTCTTCACTAACTATGAAAAAACTAGAGCAATATCTTCATGCAATGCTGCCTTTCCCCTGCAAGAAAATGTGGACAGCAGCATCCTGGAAACTTCACCCTCTAGTCTTCGATTAAATAAAATGATCTGAGCAAGTGTAACCTTTGCAAGCATTGCCCAGTTGCTTCCAGAATCTTCCTTCATCAGTTTCTGGTAATATTCTTCTTGCTTGTCATCTAAATATACATGCATCTTCCTAACATCTTCAGTAAAGGGTAAGACCTGTGGCACATTCCACATGACTTCTCGTAGCATCTTCAAAGCATTTGATGAAATCATTTCACTCCACCTAGTTTTATACATCTGTCTGAAATTTTGTGCTGTCTTTTGTGAAACTTTGCCATTGTCTTGTTGCTTTGCATCATTGCCTGACATTCCAGAAGACAAGAAATTTTCTGTAAGCTATGACCAAGCGTTAGTGCAAGGGATGGAGTTTTAAATGTGCATGTATCTTCATTATAACCACAAACATTTCTGACAGAATGAACTACAGGAAGAAAATTTGATGGATTGACAAAGTCTTCCATTTTACATAAAGGAGTAAATTTTCTTGCTTGGAATAATAGTCTTCCAACTTCTCTTAATTTCTGACGAATATATTCGTGCTTACTAGCATCTGAACCTACCTTGTTATAAAGATGCTCACCTAGCTGTATAATGACAGGGTCTGATTTTATTACCAGTAAAATTTCGTCATGTGTCATAACACTCAAGAGCTTCCATAATCCACTGCTGACTCCAGCTAGCATTGGACATGCAAATGCACAAAGGGACTGCACTTTATTCTTTCCCGGTTTTGGTGTGGCTTTACTTAGTGTGTTAAATTTACAGTGTTGCATATGGCACCAAAGAAACTTTCTTGAGAAAAATCCCTGGCAGCTGACACAGTGCATGTAGTCTTTGGAATCCATCAGTTTCTGGGGTTGCTTGCATGGGATAAGATCTCCACTTCCACTTTGGATTACTTCACTGTTATGTGCAAAATTGCCCCTGTTTCTCAGATACTCTAATTGTATTTTCCTCTCTTTGGAGTTTTTCAGGAATTGCAGAACTTTTGCAACGTCTTTCTCATTAGAATGAACTTGTTCCAAATGTCTGGCCATTTTTGAAACAGGCTTACTATAATACAGGCAGTATTGTTTCTTATTATACACTCTTCTCCATATTGAATTTTTTGAAACAGCTTTGATGGAAAGAGATTGTGGTTCTGCATTAGATTTTGTTGTATTCCCAGAGGATTGTGGTTCTGCATTAGATTTTGTTGTATACCCAGAGCTACATATACTAGGGACAATATCAGAAGAGGAACATTTCTTAATGGCTTCCCAACACTTGCTTTGTCTTTTATGTTTAGGTGGCATACCTCCACCACAATTGCTGTATTCAGAAGTACTTTCTTCTGAAGAATTGGGAATACAATCCTCATTGCTGCTTACTGAACTGTTATCAGAGTTCAGATTCTTGTCAGTGAGCTGAAAATAAATAAATAAAAACTTAGAACTAGAATATCTAATCAGATTTCAATGCTCAAAAAAACACATGGAGGACATACTCTGTAATGGTTCCACTGGCGGCTTTACCTCTATTTCATGGGAGACCAATATGTCAGCGTCTGATTCACTACTGTCTATGTCCTCCTGAATTAAAAAAATATGCACAGTGGTTAGTGTTTATTATTACTTTTTATTATTTTTTTATTTTAGTATATATGTTTAATGGGCAGAATATTGAGGAACTGAATTAACAATGACAAATAGTTAAGACCATGATCTTTATTATCTAAACTGATAAAATACCTTCACTTTTACTACTAAATATAATGTAAAACAACTGGAACCAGGCTAGTTGTTTTGCATTCACCAACACTCAAGAGTTTTAAAATGCTGAAAAAATTTTTTAATGCTCTACAACCGAACTCAATCTAGCACACCCTTTACAGGCAGCAAAAAAATCTCCAAATACAGAACTGTATTAATATGAAAGAGGTACTATACTATAGCAGACAAATACTCTGAAAATTGTTCCATTTGATCCCCCTGTCAATAAAATTCTGAATTGTCACATACAACTGTAGAACTGCGTATATATAAATTGTTAACACCCACACATACCACATTGGATACCTCATGGATATGATGTGGGTGTGGGAAAAAAATAGATTAGTATAGCTAAATTAGGCTCCGGACTCTGTGGCAAAGGATGTTGTGAGCACAGACACAGATTTCAGGTCAGACACATACAGGGGACCATGCAAAAATAATATGTACACACATTTCTGGTGCCACTCATCTTGGGGAATGCAAGGGGGTGGGGAGTAGAGCCATAAGCTAGGCTCTAGACTCTGTGGCAGAGAATGTTGTGAGCACAGACACAGATCTCCGGTCAGACACATAGAGGGGCCATAATTTCTTATTTACAGCTGGAACAACCTGTGAGGGCAGTGAAATAACATAACCCTCACACTTCTATGACTATGGGCTGAAGAGCTGCTACGAATATTTACCACTTTTGCAGGATGCTAATCTGAATACCACATATTCTTTAATATACAGTAAGATAAAATGAAGATTTTTGTACCTGCTCGTCATGTGATAAGCCTGAATTAACACATTGCTTATCAACTTTTTTTCATTCACCTCCAGTGTTCCCTTTTCATTAGGAACAGCCCAGTACACAGATATTTTAACCTTTGTCATATAATGTTCATATCATAAAAAAAAACTTAAGGTAGAAAACTACAAAAAAGACAAATAGCACTTAGTTTACCTGAATGATGGACAAGCCACTAGCTGAATAATATTCATCCATACTATTCTTAGGTGACTCTACAGTTCTTTCTTTATTTGGATAATTCTCAGTTTCATCAGTCACCTAGACAGAATACAACACATTGATTTTTAATATCAGAAGCCTTCACTTGTGAAATTAGATATGAGATACTTGTTTTTTTTTTTTTTTTTAAAACTGTATCATTATTACCTTACATCTCCAAGGCCAATCACCACTTCCATAATCATATGTAATTTCCTCCCCAGGAGATATGCCTCTAATTGCAAAGAGACACAAGTGTGGCTTTCCTTTCACAGTGATTCTCTTCACTTTACAATTTGGATTAATGTGATTGTCATTTACTAATCTTCCCAGTGAATTATCTTCTTTTGCATCATCAATGCTGTAATTTTTAATAACAGAAAATGACACAAATACATCTACAATTTTAAGGTGTTGATGTACTGCACATGTAATGCAGCTTTGTCTGTGCAGGTTGTTATATAATCAACAGCTTCTTTTTCTGGGTTAATCCTATGCCTTTTCATCTTAAGACAACTATAGAACACAAAAAACAGTATTTCATGAATTAAAAATGCAAAATATAAATAAATAAATAAATAAATAAATAAAAAAAATACATCTAAGACTTTTTGTGTTTTGCAGTCAAGATACAAATCTAGGACACACTATCATTTACACCTCCACCTTTCACCTTCTCTGCAACTTGACATTTATGCATCTATGTGACATTTTATCACAGAAGCATCTGATAGATACTGTATATGGAATTCTGTCACAACTAATGAATTTAAATACTGTAATAATTAATTTCTGTTTCAAATGCCAGGTTTTAAACTGTTCGCATAACTTTTATTACAGTTACTGTATGCTATTCATGATTTTGTACTAAATAGCTTAAAATATCAGATTTTCTTTAAATGCAAAATTGTATGTTGGCATTCTTTCACAGAATCCGTCACATATACAGGATTGTACAAAATCTTATATATTCTTTAAATGTTATTTTTTTCTACATTTTTTTTCCAATGTGTAGCTAAGCCTTTTTTGTACAGTGCTGCATGTAAAAAATATTTTAAATATACAAATAAATAAAACTGTCACATTCCACAGTTCATATTAACTAGGGCAAATATAGATTATTTGGAACCTCTAGAAAAATAAATCCATCCATCCAAATCCAAATGGGTATAAGACAGAAATCAAACCAAAATTAGACCAGGGCACACTCATGCATCATTCACACTTAGTCATGTGAAGTTCATTTTGAATGGTATTTTAGCATAACCACTATTGTCCTTCTCAAGTGTGTAAAAAGACTGGGGAAGTTCTATAAAAGCCAAACCGAGCCTAAGAGGAACATGGCAGTGATAAGCCAAGATGTGAACACAGATGTCTGGAGCTCTGCGACAGCAGTGCAAAGTACTCCTCAACTGTGCTACTGTGAACTATTAATTAAAATTTAGAATATGAGTTCTCAGTAGGCCGTGAGTACATAAGTAAACAACAAATTCAACATTTTCACTACTGGGGAAAGGCATTAGGCACATGTAAAAAAATGCTGAGTAAAAAAAAAATCGAGCGTGGCCAAGACTTTTTCACAGTACTGTATATACACAGCTGTATATAGTTTTCACAATGGTTGTTGCATATTAACTTTTCTACAATGCAATGACACAGAATTGAAAGGTAACTTGTTTGTGTAACATGCAACCAATGTTACTATTTGTAAGGTGCACTGAAAACTATCATACAGATTTTTTTTTTTTTTTACACAAAACTATCAGTTAGTAGAGATGGGTCTTTAAGAAGTTCTGACATTTACATCTAGCTAAAATTTCCTGCATATTTTGTTATGGCATAATCATATATAAAAATCTCATATACACCGAATTGAATGCTTAGTTTTGCCACAGATCAGAACTGCCATACTGATAAAACAATGGGTTCATACCTGAAACCCAATATGACATACTGTGATATAGCTTTTGAAAAAGTAACACTTTAACCTTTTTTGTTAACTCAAAGGTTTCCAAAATATTGCCTGCAGCTTTGGTTTACATTAACCTACAACATGTAAAAATATATTACATTAACAGCACACAAAACTTAACAGAACCAAAGAAAATACAGTTATTTTCACTTTTCATATTAAGCTTAGATGTACATATATTTTTTAGATGGATCATAATGGGATGGTGAGCCAAGCCAAACCAGAAATAGTGTATTTTTTGTTATATTTTCAGTTTTTTCCTGAATAAAAATTCAGAGTTTATTCTTGGTTTCACCTTTCAAGAATACACTAAGAACAACATCTTTTCATTTGACACATGTATATTTATTTATTTAGCAACAGTTAATTTATCAATGCATACTCACATTAGTGCCCTTCAATAGCAGTATTATGAAACCCTTTTAATTATATAGTTATAAAATTATTCACCCTATCAACGAAAATTCTATATATTACCTTTTAAAAAAGAGTACAGTTGTAAACGTCTTAAAATTTTTAGATGCTTCAAGTCTGAACAGCTATTTAATATGCATATTAACATTTCATATAACTCAAGAAGTAAGTTTGTTTGACACTTGGCCTTAATTAACTTTTAAATGAATATGCCCTATATCTGTTTTACATTACTTACATTTACATTTATATAAAATATTCTTCCTAAGAATGAGGATTTTGTACACTGCCTTCCAAAACCAGTCATAAAGTATGTTAAATTTGGTTACAGAACAGCTTTATTAGACAGATATTTTAAAATCACAATTGATGATGGGGCAAGGAACTCTGAACCTCAACTAAGTGTGATTTTTTCAGAAAGGCACAAGTTTCACATGTCTATTTTCCAAACCAGGTTAATTCTAGGCAGCACGTGTTAAATGCTTAAAATATGAATGTAAGTATCGCGTTTTAATTAAAGACTCATACTGCGTAAAAGAAAAGGAAATGTAAAGGAACATAATCACAATATAAATGCAGCATTTGAAATTGTGGCCCTGATTTTTCTTATTTAGGTTTTTAAGGCAATGAAGGCCCACTATCGAAAAAAAAGTGTACAGTAAGTGTACAGAGGCGGCTACTACGAGGAGCAAATGAGTGTCATATAATTACTTCAACACATGAAAATAAAATGCACATTTGTCACCGAATACTTTTATCTAGTTTCACTTTCACAACGCTCTCACAGTAAAATGAAGGCAAACATTTCAACAACTTGGGAATTCAATCAAAGTTGTTTAATATTCAAAGTTCTATCAGACATATTTTTTTAACATTATCTTGCGCTTCCTACATCAATTACAGCAGGTTTCTGTTTAGTTTGCTTAAGAAAAGAATTACGACAAAATCACAGCAAAACAAAACTACATTTACTACGTTACTCAAGCATGATACAGTATAAACAAAACATACATGTACCTTATCTTGGTCTTCCTACATCTGTAAAAATACACAACATTTTGTATTCAACATTAGAAGCTGCAATTTGTGATAAGTGCGCAAGCACAGTTGTTAAACACCTAAATGCAAGATTTCCTGTTTATTAGTCCAAGCTTTTTAATTCTTCTCAATGCACAATGTCATGATTAGTGTTCAGTAGTGAAAACCACTAAAGACTCCGGACATCCATAAAGATATATAGGTAAGCAGCATGATACGAAAACACAAATGACGATGCTTATAGTTTTAGCAGCTTTATGTTGAGTTTTCTGGAATCCTTTCATTCTCGTCTGCTCACCAGATTCCCCTGGTTCTGCTGCACTCCGCACTGCCTTTGCATGTCTTTTTGCAACAAGGAAGATTTTAGCATAAATGAAAACCATGGTTAAAATGGCAGAAGAAATGTAATAAGTAAATCATAGGAACAATAAAACTGATACAATATTTACTTCATTTTTACTGGTACTTGCTTTACAATATATAAAGGCAAGGAAACAAGTTTGAACAAAAGTGTAGAATGCTGATAAAGACCACACAATAGCCACTGATATCAAAATAACTTTAAACGTGACCTTCATAAAATAAAATAGAGGATAGCAAACGGCATAATAACGGTCACCAGCAAGAAGTAAGAGATGAAAAACAGAATTTTTTAGTATAAGTGGTAGTAAAATTATAAGAAAAACACAACAAGCTGATTTTATACCATTATACTTCTGTTGTTTTAAGCAAGTGAACAGGCATGTTAAATACTCCAATAATGAAATCAGCAAATGCCATGGAAAGAATAAGAATGTTCGATGGGGTGCTTAAAATGTAAAATGGAGATGATCAGAGTTACGTATCCACATACTGCAAGAATTATTCTTGTAATAAAGATGACATGCAGAGTCACATCAACAGCAAATGAACTGTAGATTTTGGAGCAAGTTATATTTTCATACGATGGGCAAGTCAATTCTAAATACATTTTTAATTTTTTTGCTATTTCCATTTTATATAAGTACCATATAGTTGTTGACTCTGCTCTCAGTTTCTATGTAGTTTCATAGCATGTATTTATAAAGGTGACGGCTGACAGAAATATTCTCTTTTAACATTTGTGCTCTGACAATCTAATACATTCCTCTTGGAATAAAGTAAAAATTAGTTTGAGAATATTTACTATTAAGGTATCTAAACTAGCAATTATCAGGATACTCAGCCCAGTGCCCCCACCTCTTTGAACTGAACATTACAGTGTGTTATATCATCTCCCTCCTCTACTGTTTCCCCTTGGCTGTCTGTATGTTTCCTTAGGTTGTCAGAATTTCCTAAGAAATTTTTTTTGTTTGTTTTTTAATATGCACTCGGAATTAGTGTCCTACAAAGTATATACAATATTCTAAATATTGTACAGGTTATAAAATAAATTAAAATTATTTTTTCTAAAAATCAATGGCTAACACAAAAAAAAGTATCTTTGTCTTTATATAACTTTACCCCCTACTTAATTCACAAGCTCACACTCTCCCCCCTACCCTGGGGCATGCTATGTGCCAGCCATTTCGCGTCTCTACTGCTCGTGTTGTGAAGGGGGTGGCTTAACGCAAGGTTTGGAGATGCAGACGGATCACCTGCTTGTTTACTGCTCCTCCTTCCGTGCTGCATGTTCTGCTTCTCGTGCTGCGCATTGATTATTTCAAAGCCTGTACAACAGCTGTCTTTGCTTTGCTCGCTTTCCCCCTCTCCCAAGCCCACCAACCACCACGCCCCGGACATGCTAAGCTTGTCGCTACAAAGGCCAATCATTTAAAAGCCTGTACAGCAGTTGTCCTTTTGTCTCACTGCTTTGTTTTGCAGGACATTAAAGTATCTCTCGCTGGATGTCCAGACTGATTATTACTTTCCGTATTTTCTGAATTTGCACATAGATTATTATTGTTCTCTTGTGCATCATTTTTTGCCTTCTTTTCTCTCCAACGCTTTCGTGTCTCTTTTCGACGTGCTGCTCTTTTTTCTTCACTTAGTCGTTAATGCGCCATCTAGAATGTATAACATTTTTAAGAGCTGGGAGCACATGAAGTGTGTCTGCCAAAAGCATTCCAACATGTCCATAAACTTGTTTTAAATTGTTTGTAAGTAGGGCGTGACTTGCAAAAGTCACCTTCTCATGGATCTTTCTTCCTAAGGATGTAATGTCTAGTCTCACGTGACGTCAAAGTGTCTCTCCGAGATGATCATGTCTTGACCCAAAATTTTTTATATAATATATATATATATATATATATATATAGAGAGAGAGAGAGAGAGAGAAGGGGGGGGGATCTGTATACTGTATTTAATTGAAACGTTTATAGTTTATAGTTTTACATATATATGTAAAGCATATTGTATGTGTTTGTGTATCTGTATTATATGCATTTGTTATTTTGACTTTGTATTTAAACTTACTTAATAGATGCTTATATTGCACACAACACTTGCTTTTAAAAATTTGTCACACCTTATATATTGAATGTGCCACCTTTGAAAACTGCTAATCCGTGTATTTGGCCTTTGCCATTTTCGAATGATGCCTCCCCATTATATTATAATAAGTGATATAATTTCATTTTGTGACTGACACCATTTCATATTAACAGCAAATGCTTTACACGTTTCTGTAATGACACACTAGATAACATAAAATTACAGATTTAGCAGTCAGCCTACAAATCTAGTAGCAGTGCATCATATCGTGCCTCCCCTACCTTTTAGCTTAGTCAATTAAAAACTGACGATAGAATGGCAGATCTTACATCTGACATTCAAAATAAAAAAACTACCTGTTTGTTGAAAAACTCACTTGCAGTGGTTGCACTTCCCATAATGGACAAAATTAATTAGTTGTAATTAAGTAGCACTGCCCCTAATTCCTTCAAAATAACAATCAGAATGAAATTCAAAGTCTTACTTATCTTGTCTTTCTAAAGTTTTAGAGAAGATTACAACCATACAAATTAAATGATATCCTTATAAAGCCAGTCTTGATGAGGAATTTCTAATTGGATTTTGGGTTCACAGCAAATAATGTGTTTTATCTTGTGATAAATGATATTGTAATTAGCTCTGATGCTGAAAAGGCCTTTTGAACTTAAGTGCAGCTTTTTACACTGTAAGTCACAACACAAGGCACAAGCTTGATAATTTAGATGACCTATCAACTTATTTGAAAGTGTGTGAATCCATCCGGCATTTTAGTGTTATTTTTAACCATTCAATATTACATATCTGTCTAAAACATGATTTCTCTCTCTCAGAAAAATTGCAAAATGATAACATTTTTTGCACAATCTCAAAAAGCTTTCCTTTCTCTAGAAGAACTAATAATACATAATACATTTTTTTCATTTTTTTGGGGGGGGATTGGGGGGGTAAAATGAGTTCATTGCAAAACAAGGCAGCAGCCTGGTAGGGTCACAGATATCTCCAAAAAGAGCAGGAATCCAGTAATCCCTTGCTGTATCGCACTTCGACTTTCGCGGCTTCACTCTATCGCGGATTTTACAGTATATGTAAGCATATCTAAATATATAATGCAGATTTTTCGCTGCTTCACGGGTTCTGTGGACAATGGGTCTTTTTACTTCCTGTACATGCTTCCTCAGTTGGTTTGCCCAGTTGATTTCATACAAGGGACACTATTGCCGGATGGCTGAGAAGCTAACCAATCAGAGCACGCAGTTAAGTTCCTGTGTGCTGAATGGCTCGGCGACGAAGAGCTGAATTCAATTCCGCGGCGTTAACCAGGAAGTCTCGTCTCGCTCAATTCAGCATCAACGTGTTTCGCTGTGTAAAGAGTTAACTTATGTGCTCTTTTGTGTTTATCTTTGTGCATAGTCAAGCCCTTCATTATGGCTCCAAAATGATCTGCTCCTGCTACTGCTTCAGGGGCTGTGCCCAAGCGCCAAGATGTTAATGACTGCCGAAAAGGTAAACGTTTCGGATATATTTAAGGAAGGGAAAAGCTACACCACTGTAGGATGCCATTACAGCATCAATGAGGCTACGATTCTTTTTATTTAAAAAGTAGGAAAGGAATATAAGATCTACGGCCGCAGTGTCCTTTTAACCAGGGTGCAAAACGAGTTGTAAGTGGATGTAATAAGGCAGTAGTCTGGATGGAATCTGCTTTAGGGATTTGAATTGAAGAAGAACAACGGCAGTGCTACACAGTCGCCTGAAGAGGCTCCTTTAGAAGAGCTGTAACGCTCTCCTTTGTTGTGCAGTAAAACTAAACTCATCATTATCGGACAAGTCATCGTGTCATTGTTGGTGAGTAACCATAATTAATTTTCTACTTACAGTACTTAGTACATGTACGTACGTTTAGTGTCACTGTACACACATTTACTGTATACAATTTTTCTTGCATTGTACGTATTTATTGCTGGTGGCCTGTCTATCGTAATGGCTGTAACATATGTGATATCGGAGACGCTCGATATCTTTAAAATAATATTTAGGTTTTACTGTATATAAACAGTGTGTTTACATACATAATTGCAATAAATCTTACCTAATATCTAAGAGAATACAAAGGGTTTATGCTGTAAAACTGTGCGGCGAATATTTAGAAACAGTGTGGGAGAGTTTATAAGGGCTTAAAATATATAAAAATAACCATACAAACATATGGTTTCTACCTCGCGGATTTTCACGCAACCCCCGCGATTGATGAGGGATTACTGTACTCAGCGTCTGCTGGAGTTCAATTAAGAAAACAGGTAAATGTCTGTTGAATGCTGTTTAAGGTCTCTGATTGCTGTCCGTTTTGCATTAACGATAATGATTTAAGTTGCTGGAAGTAAAGTATCTAAATGCTTTGTTTTTCTTCCTCCTCACTTGTTGGGTTCACATTCAGATCTTGCTTTATTCCTCGCATATCTATATTGTAACAAAAAGAGAAGACATCAATAAAGAGTTGGGCTTCCAAGACAGCGAGATTAAAAAAAAAAACACAAATATTGTGGAGTCGTCTCTACAGAAGTGAGTTCAAGACAGAACTGTCCCAAAATGGTGGAGCGTCTGGTTTGGGCTCTTCTGAGAAGAAGAAGCGGGCCCAGATGGACAGCCAACTGAAGTGACGTCAAAGGTGTCCTAGCCATCAATCAATCGGTCTGAAAAGGGAAAAAGAGAGAAGGGCATTAAGACACAGCATCCACCACTGGAGTGGCAGTAGAACTGCAGTCACTAGGGCCCCTCAGCTGTCCCCTATGCGCACATGTGGAACAATAAAAAAAAATTCCTGTACTTACTCTATACAATCCTCCACCCTTTGACCAATATGAACCAAATTTTACATAGTTGCTCTCCTGGACTATGCAAGCAAGACAGACTATTTTGGTACCCCTAATTCTGACCCTTTGTACTATAGTTTGAACACCAATGCCATCTGCTGTCTCAGGCCAAATATTACAATTCTACACCCTTTGACTGTTCTGGTCCAAATTTTGCATAACTGATTTCTAGGACCATACACACAAGATTGACTACTGTGCAACCTCAGGTTACGAACATCTCGGAACACGTACAAAGCGGGTTATGACCAAAAAGTTTGCCAAACTTTCTCATCTGTTCACGACCACACACATGGGTGACAAACTAGCCAGGTTCCATTCCGGTTTGTATGTGTCGATGATTTCTGCATGTGTTCATTCTCTCCCTGTACTGTACATTGTTCTCAGTCAGATGTGCGTGCATTCGCTGTGAACTGTTTAGGCTCTATTTTATGTGCTTTTGCATTACTTTTACAATTAACCATGACCTCTAAGCAAGTGAGAGTGGTAGTGTTGGTGAGAAGAAAGGTTTGAAGAAAATTGAAATCGAATTAAAGAAAGAAATTATTGAAAAGTATGAGCTTGGCGTTTGTGTTACTGATCTTGCCACAGAGTATGATTTCGACTTCTAAAGCAGAAAGAGGCCATTAAAGCAGCTGTTGCAAAAGGAGTTACAGTGTTAACCAAGCAGAGGCCTCATGTGCCGGAAGAGGTGGAAAAAATGTTGCTAGTGTGGTTGAACGAGAAGCAACTTGCAGGGGACAGCGTAAGCGAAGTGATGTTATGTGAGAAAGCCAGGAAAATTCATGGCGATCTGCTGCAAATCTGTCCTTCAACGAGTGACTAGTTCTTCCTCCTCCGTTCCTTCATGCTAGAACTCAACTCATGCAAGGTTAGTTTTCTTGGTTGTTTATGGTTAGTTTTTGTATAAATTAAGAATTTTTCAAATTTTCATTCTTTTCCCTGCGCTTAAAACATAAAAAAAGTGTTTACAGTGAGCGGTTCGTAAGGCTATAGCGTGAACTCTTGCAATGGTAGTTTCTCTGTTCAAAGTTTTCTCAGTGTTATTCAATGTTTTTTCATTTAGTTTACTATTACACTGCATTCTATGGTATAATTAACTATTTGTGTGCTTAAAAATCTTTAAAAAAATATTTTTAAATACAGTGTGTACGGTCTGGAATGGATTAATTGTATTTACATACAATTCCATGGAGGAAATGAGTTTGGGTCACGACCAAATCAGGTTGCGATCAGAGTTTTAGAATGAATTACGGTCATGAACTGAGGTTCCACTGTACTTTGAAAACCAAAATTTTGACCTGGGGGGTCCCAGTTTATCATTACTTACCCGTGCATCTACTTTAATATAAAAAGGAGTATCATGCACATTTGTAGGGGAGTGTTGGGTGAGGCTTGATCGAGAGTGGAAGTGCAGCAAAACACAAAAGAGAATCAAATGGTTGTTGTGTAACGGTTTGTCTGCTTGTCTTCATAATGCAGGCACTTCAAACGAGTGCCACTTGAAGCCCATATGGTGCACTACGCAGAATGGTGGGGCACTCTTGGTATCTGGAATGGCAGTTACCAAAATAGCATCCCTCTGTCACAATAATGCGGGCAGAAGGTTAGGAATCCAGATTGTGTGTCCCTTAACTTTAACTTTCATAAATGGCACTCCTCATGTGATGCCACCCTAGGCGGTCACCTATGTTGCCTAATTCTTTGTTGGCTTTATTTTAAATCTCTGCACACTGTCTACCTTGAACTAACAGGATAATCATATCCTAAAAGACCAAATTCTTAACTCACAAGTACAGAGACATTGATAAAGAGGCAGTGTAGATGATAAATGTGACAGCTTGCAATAACAGCAGGGGCACCGTTTAAAAAACACTAAACTTTTGCTTTCTTTTCTTAACCCATTCTACAAAATGTGCAATGCTGGGTACTTTGGATATTCTCATATAACAGGCACTATATTTTATGAAATTTGATGTTTAAATTTTGACATAAGAATTTTTTAGTGAGTGAAGGCAATACATAACATATTTTTAAAACAAGGAAGCATCCATATAATTTCTATTTTTTACTATAGATGGATGCACACTTGTTTTAGGAAAGTTAGGATATTAACCAATATTTTCTGCTCAGTCCAATATCTTAAACTCATGATAACAGAAATCTAGTACTTGTGCAA
>NW_024379977.1:0-6424 GCF_016835505.1 Polypterus senegalus
CCCGATTTTGAACAATCATAAACCAGGGGACAAGGTACAACTTACACAGCAGTAAACAAAACTATGCACAGAATCAACAACACATTAACCACAATAAATGTGACCAACAAGATCACCTAGCAGAGGACAAGAGTCAACAACAGTTGTGAGTCACACATTAATATATAATAATGAAGATACAGTATCATAATAAAGGTACCATATATATGCATTTTTATTACTCTTTAATTTAATATTGTTTTTTTGTATCAGTATACTGCTGCTGGATTATGTGAATTTCCCCTTGGGATTAATAAAGTATCTATCTATCTATCTATCTATCTATCTATCTATCTATCTATCTATCTATCTACTCACGTTTAAGTTCTCCCAAGGATAAGTCAGGGCTTGATTTTACCGCGTAATTTACAGTATTTTATAATGTGGGTCGTATAAGTCAAATGCGGAAATCTCACGCTATTGGCCCAAGAGATTATGATATGCTAACGTCCACCTAAGAGAGTAACCACCGAGCACACAGCCTTTTTTTTCATGACCACACAGTAATGCCCAAACTATTCCAAAGCGATGTTTGCACTGTTTTGTGTTTTTCGTATCTCACACCCTCATACACCTTTATCGTAAAAACATCCCTTATTTACGATGGAGCGTTCGAATCAGAAGAAAATATGAAGCTGGTTTTAAATTAAAAGTCATTGAAGTGGTGAAAGAAATTGGTAACTGCGCTGCTGCAACAAAATTCAGTGTGTCTGAGAAACTGATGCGAGATCGGAGAAGGCAAGAAGATGTAAAAAAAAATAATAACATCTAAATTTTCGGCTTTCAAGACCCAACTTATACACGAGTATACACTCACCTAAAGGATTATTAGGACCACCATACTAATACGGTGTTTGACCCCCTTTTGCCTTCAGAACTGCCTTAATTCTACGTGGCATTGATTCAACAAGGTGCTGAAAGCATTCTTTAGAAATGTTGGCCCATATTGATAGGATAGCATCTTGCAGTTGATGGAGATTTGTGGGATGCACATCCAGGGCACGAAGCTCCGTTCCACCACATCCCAAAGATGCTCTATTGGGTTGAGATCTGGTGACTGTGGGGGCCATTTTAGTACAGTGAACTCATTGTCATGTTCAAGAAACCAATTTGAAATGATTGAGCTTTGTGACATGGTGCATTATCCTGCTGGAAGTAGCCATCAGAGGATGGGTACATGGTGGTCATGAAGGGATGGACATGGTCAGAAACAATGCTCAGGTAGCCCGTGGCATTTAAACGATGCCCAATTGGCACTAAGGGGCCTAAAGTGTGCCAAGAAAACACCCCCCACACCATTACACCACCACCACCAGCCTGCACAGTGGTAACAAGGCATGATGGATCCATGTTCTCATTCTGTTTACACCAAATTCTGACTCTACCATTTGAATGTCTCAACAGAAATCGAGACTCATCAGACCAGGCAACATTTTTCCAGTCTTCAACTGTCCAATTTTGGTGAGCTCGTGCAAATTGTAGCCTCTTTTTCCTATTTGTAGTGGAGATGAGTGGTACCCGGTGGGGTCTTCTGCTGTTGTAGCCCATCCGCCTCAAGGTTGTGCGTGTTGTGGCTTCACAAATGCTTTGTTGCATACCTCGGTTGTAACGAGTGGTTATTTCAGTCAAAGTTGCTCTTCTATCAGCTTGAATCAGTCGGCCCATTCATTCTCCTCTGACCTTTAGCATCAACAAGGCATTTTCGCCCACAGGACTGCCGCATACTGGATGTTTTTCCCTTTTCACACCATTCTTTGTAAACCCTAGAAATGGTTGTGCGTGAAAATCCCAGTAAGTGAGCAGATTGTGAAATGCTCAGACCGGCCCGTCTGGCACCAACAACCTTGCCACTCTCAAAATTGCTTAAATCCCTTGCTTTCCTATTCTGACATTCAGTTTGGAGTTCAGGAGATTGTCTTGACCAGGACCACACCCCTAAATGCATTGAAGCAACTGCCATGTGATTGGTTGATTAGATAATTGCATTCATGAGAAACTGAACAGGTGTTCCTAATAATCCTTTAGGTGAGTGTATATGGTATATAGAAATGGCCGACGCGTTTCAAAGAATTCCCTCTTCTTCAGGGCCCCTTAAGCAAGTAGGAAACTACTTTATAAGACTTCAAGTTTGTTTTCAAAAGATGCAATATATTTTTTACAATCATCCAATACTGAGTATTATCTAAAGTGTTAGTATATTTAGATTTCAGTACCTCAATTTGACTCCATAAACTAACCACATCGTTATTAGAGCTTTCAATTAAGAAGAACATGACATTAAGTCAAGTGAAGTTGTGGAGCAGGCACTGGTACAGCGTGTTGCAGCACCCACTACATGACGAAACAGCTCAGGATTCTGGTTGGCAACCCCAGGCAGACACGCGCGGTCCAGTCTCACCCTCCGGAAATGACCTTCTATCTGCGCAGCCAGGTGTTACATGGGCGACCCGTTTGGCCTGGTCCAGCCACTCAGGTCCCAAACAATGAGATTCCTACGAGCTGGATCACTCTCAGGAAATAGTGCCACATGGTCGTAGTGCCATAACTGAAGCTCCCTCACAATGCAGGTCATGTGCCTCATTTGGGACTCCATGAGCAACACAAAGTTAACCAACAGTACCCAAGGATTTTCCAGAGAGATACAGTACCAATGATGGAGTCTAGTTTTCATCTCACGTCACTGGATAGTGTCCATGTCTTGCAAACCATATAGCAAGACATGAAGCATCAGGACTCTAAAGACTTGGACTTTCGTCCTTCGGGAGAGCCACACCCCTTTCCAGCGACCTCATGACCCCCATGCTCTCCCAATCCCTCCATTGACTTCATAAGAAGAGTCACCAGAGGTAAGTAATAACTTTAGGTTCCTATCCCAGTTGGGATAATCATACAATGGATGGATTTGGGGAGACCGGCAATCAGGGAGAGTTTATCCCCCAGGGTGAAAGGTGGCAGTGTTAGTCTGGCATAGCCCTAGTTTGGACTCCCTCAGGGTGAAGAAGGGCAACCCCTCAGGATCCCTGGGTGCCACCAGAGGGCACTGCTAGGATAAGGTTGTGCTACTTTGGTGAGCTTATGCATGACCCGGAAGTGCTTCTGTCAGGCTATGTCACGACATTGTCAGTACTCCCAGGTCCAACGTAAAAGGAGCCATCTCTTCGCACTTCGAGAAGTCAGAGTCGAAGGAGGAGACGGGACAAAGCTCCCTGGAGAAGGAAAGATAAAGAAGGAAACTTTACTTAATAGTGGTGATTAAACTGTGATTTGTCTGTTTAGTGAAGGTACTGTATAAATAAATAACCTTTATTTGTATCTCTGGCTGTGTGGGGTGTAATTGTGTCTGGCGTTTGAGCTCAGTGCCGCCCCCTTGTGGTCACAAATGTAAGATCTACATTACGGGATGTAAACAAGGCAGATGCTCATTTTGGGGGCGACACCTTTGAAAACTAAACTAAAGTTAAACTAAAGGATTGAAAGTAAAAGAAAGCCACAGTCTGCCATTAGAAGTCCTGAGAGTTAAACACATGGGGTACAATGTGGACAGGTAACAGGTGACCGGTGACGGATATAGGTCTGGCCTTAAAAATTCTTCCTATCCCCCTATTAAGTGAAGAACCTAAAAGGGTAGTTGGTTACCTGCATGTCATGGGTGATCTGACTGTAGCAGACCCTGGCCTTTAAGAATCAAGACACAGAGCGCCTACTAACTGGTACTTACTTTATTAAATTCTTAAACTTTATATCTATTTGTTAACATTAGACAGTGTGACAGATGGCAGGGGGCCTGGAGAAGCAGGGGACCAGAAGAGGGGCAATTCCTACCCCGGGATGTAAGAGGGCAGCCCTCTGGGATTGCATGGGAACCATGGAGATGGGAATGTCAATCTTGTGAGGACCCGTGGCCACCGCCAGGGGGGCGCCTGGATGGTTCAGAAGGAAGTGCTGCCAGATCAGAAAGCAGGTACATCCAGAGTGCTTCTAGGTGCCCGTGCGGCACTTCCGCCACACTAGGAAGTGCCGCGAGAAGGTCATCAGGGAGCAACTGGAACACATCCGAGTGCATTATAAAAGGGGCCGCCTCACTCCATTCGAGGACAGAGCTTGCGAGAGAGGACTGGAGGCACAGAAGAAAAGACGGAGAGTCAAAGGAACATAAAAGGACTGAGTTGTTGTATCTGATCTGATGGTGTACTGCACTGAAAGAAGTAAGGTAATGATTCACACTTAATATTTTCAACCTGAACCAATATAATTCTTTTTAGCTTAGTGATCCCACAATTTTTCAGTTGAGGCAAATCATTTTAGAGTGATTGGGTCTAATTCACTTGTTTTATACTGAAGTAAATCAATTTTTTTAGTTGGCAGTTGGAAAGCCATCACGCTGGAAAGTTTGACGAAGAAAATACAAACAGCCCCTCAAACACAGCACACGAACACTTGTGCCTCCTCCAGACCGCGAGGGGGCGTCCGTCCTGGTTCTGTTGGGAGTCACGGGTCGTGGGCATGGAAGCCCTACCCTGTAGGGGCCCGTGGCCACTGGCAGGCGGTGCCCCGATGCCGGTTTACCCCGTGTGGTCTTTGGCCGGGGATGGAGCCCGGCCGGGACGCCTTGGAGGACCAGAGGAGGGCATGTGCCTCCTCCAGACCAAGTGGGGGCGTCCGTCCTGGTTATGCAGGGGGCCTCGGGTAGGGGCTTTGAAGCCCAGCCCTGTAGGGACCCTTGGCCACCGCCAGGCGGCACCCCAGTGCCTGTTTATCCCGGGAGCCCGGCACTTCCGCCACACCAGGAAGTGCCGGGGAAGACGGGGAGAGACGGACGGCTTCGAGTGCGCAGCGGCACTTCTGCCACACAGGGTGTGGCCACCGCTAAGTGCCGGGAAGCAGCTGGAACCCGTCCGGGTTCCCATAAAAGGGGCCGCCTCCCTCCAGTCGGTGGTGGACGTCGGGAGGCAGAAGGACGGAGCTTGAGAGAGGTCAGGAGGCGGCCAGGAAGCAAGGCACAGAAACTGTGGGCCCTGGACTTTGGGGGATTCAGTGCCAGCAGCACTGGGGTTTGTGTGAGTGCACGTGACTATTGAACTTGTAAATAGTACATAATAAATGGAGTGTGGTGACAAAATGTTGTCCGTCTGTCTGTGCCGGGGCCAGCGTTCACAACAACCTAAAATATTAGGTTAACTGAAACAGGATTTTTACGTTTTATTCCCTCCACCATAACTTACTTTGGTACAAACATTTTTTTTTACTTTGATTGAGATCTGAAACCAAATATTTCAAGCTACAACACTAAATGACTAATCTTAAGTTGCTTGAAACAGAAAATTTACGTTGAAGGAGCAACATCAATGTTATACTTTTTTCAGTGTGTGCAAGGTGCTGTAAAGGAAAGAACTGACAATAAGAAGCGTGAGTTTTTGTCAGGGTGCCTCTTGTGTCTGTCTGTGCCAGGCTGAGTGGTTGCTATGCCCTCTTATCACTGTCACAACAATTTTGAGCATCATGGAAAGAAAACATTATACAAAAGAAAAGATGTCCTATGTGGCGTCCCTCTTTTCCTCTCCCCCATGCTCCAGGTTTCTTACAAACTCCATCAGGGTTCTCCTTCAGGATTTTTCCATTGTTTTCCCCTCACAAGCCTTCCAGGGTCTGCTGCCGAAAAGTACCTCCAAAGTCTGATGCTGACCACGGCTGGGATGGTGTGTCTGGAATGATATGCGACGTAACAAGGCGTTTAGTCTGATGGTCCAAACACTTGATTTTGGTCTCTTTGGATCACAGGACCCTCTTCCAGCTGACTTCTGAGTGCCCCCCCCCTGTGTCTTCAGCTGAGATGTCCTCTCTGTTGTTCTTCTATAAAACTATGGCTGGTGAAGCACCTGGGAACAGTTTCCCCAGTGTTAAAACTGTAGCTTGTTACTCTTTCAGCACTTGAGCTCTCAGAGGTCTCTTGATGGTCTCCTTCACTCATCTGCTCCGGGTTTTAGTGGGTAAGATGGAATGAGGGCTTCACCCGTATCTCCATTTCCTCAGATACCAACCCGTTGACTACTCTGTAGGCCAGCATCAGGTTAGAAGAGGTTAGAAGAACCTATCAAAGCAGTTAGACATCTAGTCTGAGGGACCCAGAAGTTTTGGTGGAGGTTGGCAGTTTGTTCCACCAGGATATTGGGAGGGCTTAGCTATGAGCTAAACAAACAAGCGACAAGTTGGCTGAATGGTTTCCTCTCATTGGTCAAATGTCTTATCTTCTTATGTTTGTGATTTGTAATAAACTTGCAGACCTTCCTGAAGACACTTTGTCATTATGGGTTATGGAGTGTAGCCTGGATCCACTGTAATATGGCTTTTGTGATGCTGGTCAATGGAAAAAGATTCTTTAATGTCA
>NW_024379978.1:0-25000 GCF_016835505.1 Polypterus senegalus
TTGAGTGGTTCAGGTTGTCTCAGATTCCTAAGGAGTAAGACTGCCTCCATGCAAGTACAAAAAGAACATAATGCAGTTGTAATCAGAAATATTCAACTTCCTCACCTCAGAAGACATTATAGTGATATAAATCAAGGTTCATGGAAATATACAGTATGACAAAATGCCTCATTAAACAACAAAATATTTATTAACATATTTTTAGAGTTATAAGAACATAAATTGACTTAAAGTTTGAGTTCAAATGAAAAGTGTAACTCATTTCATAAATGTGCACTATTATTCAACACCCAATTTCAGTACTTTTTGGAGCATCCGTTAGCCTTTATAACTTCTAATAACTGTTTTCGGTAAGTGCTGACCAGCTTCTTACACCTCACCTCACATGCAAAAGCCTCCAGCTCATTGATGTTTGATGGCTTCCATCTTATAACTGTCTTGATTAAATCCCAACAAAGACTTTCAATGGGATTAAAATCTGGGGACAGAGAAGGCCACTCTAAGGCATTCCAGGATCTATTTTTAACCAAGCTTTGACTGACTTGGAGGTGTGCTTGGGATTATTGTCTTGCTGGAAAATTCATTGATCACCAAGATTCAGTTTCTGAATAGAAGGCATTATGTTCCTCTTTAAAATGGCCAGATATTTCTGAGAATCCATAATGCCAGTTATACGGTAGATTAGTAGATTGCCGGTTTCTGCAGTGGAAAAACATCCCCAAATCATCAATGACCCACCTCCATACTTAACTGTGGGACAGTATTCTTGTGGTCATAAAACTGGCCTTTCTCACTCCAGACATACCACTGGTTCATGTGTCCAAACAGTTCCAATTAGTTTCATCAGTCCATAGAACTGTTCCTCAAAACTTTACAGACCTATTCAAATTTCTCCTGGCATATTCAAGTTGACCTTTGATGTTCCTTGTGGTCAAGAGTGGAGTGCATCATGGAGTGCAACCATGAAGTCCTTGTTTATGCAGTGCTTGACTAATAGTTACCACTGAAGTACTTGTCTCAGCCTTCATCACATCATCTTGTAGGTGTTTTACAGTAACACAGTGTTTTTTTCTTAATTGTCCTAAGTTGTAAAGGACTTTCTCCCTCAGCCAGGCAGTTTCACAGATGGGCCATAAGTTTTAAACTTCCTTATAAGGCTACCAAATTTTACCTCTTGGAATGTTCAATTTTCTGGAAGTCTTCCTATGCTCTATACCCTTCAGGTACAATGAAATAATTTATTCTCTCCGCTTTTGTTAAAGCTCCTTAGTCTTACTCATGTCTGCAACTCACCTTCAATATATTTATGGGTGGGGTTTATATATGCATCACAGCTGAAGCCAATTATAGACCATTACTGATACCCAAAGGCTTATGTTTTAGGTCCACTTTAGGCCATAAAAAGTAGAAGGTTTTAAAAACAGCAATATTATATAGGGGTTGAATAATTGTGACATGGCTATATTAATAAAATAGCATGTTACTCACGCATACTACATCATACATTTTCTGTTGATTTTACGTAAAACTCAGCTGATAAATAAGTCAGCCAAAGCAAAGACTAGCTCTTTGAAAAAACTTTTCATTGGTAAATCCGTACAATCTTGGGAGTTTAGATATTTCTAATTGCAACTGTATGATTCAAGTTTACAAGTAACTGGGGCGGAGAGAAATCCAGACTGGGCTGCAAACATGACAGCCATATAAAAAAACAGCCCAAGTCAACTATATTTCCTAAGGATTCTCAGGTTCTTTAGTGTGGATTGTTTCAGTCTGTTGAAAGTATGCTCTTGTATGCAGTGGATATGTTGGGGCCAAAGGCAATAAAATAGGAGATGCTAACTGACTTATCAAATTACAAGGGTAAATCAAAAAGTAAAGTCATTTTGAAAATTACGCAGTAATCACAACAGATAGAAGCTAAAGCAATAGAACACGTTTGCCATGGCTATGGGTAGTCTGAACACGCACAGTGTAGTGCTTAACTGTTAATCTAGCTGAAGCCATCGTCAAATGAACATGGACGGTCCTCTGTGGGATTGCACCATTGCTGAACAACATGCCGTAATGAAATTTCTTTGGGCAGAGGGAGTGAAATCTGCTGAAATTCATTTCTGCTAAGTGAAACCTGCTGAATACATTTTCAAAGTATAATTTATTTATTTACATTTACTGAGAGCACAAATCACCATAGCCAATGTGTGCCCCGTTGATAGCACTTGTACAAGTCTTTATATAACAAACAGACAATACAATTACAAGACATTACACTTCAATATAAGTAAATAAATGATGAATATGATGAAAAGTATATTCATGTCTCATACATAAGTCTGGAGGACAAGCACATACTGACCTTACAAATGGACAAATAGATGATTCCAAAATTTAAAATTACAACACTATTGCTTGCTTCTATTACTACTTTTCATCTTGGCATAACTGCCAGGCCTTTCCATTTCCAATTACTTAGAAGCTTTAAACTAGTACAGAATTATAATAAAATACAGAACACCACAAGTGTATAGTTGATACGTCTTCATATTGGTCTAGCATATTGAAAGAGATATTAACATTTTTCCCAATACCCATTATATTTTTTACTCTACCCATGGACAACACCAATGTGTTGGCATCCCAAAAGTGGAGTGATAATATGAGCAGAACAAGAGTACAGCAAGCACAGCACAACTGCAGAAACGGTGAGAGTTATTTAAAGTATTAAATAATCACACTAATAACCTATTTTATAGATCCGAGTTTTCTAACAAATTTTCAAATTTAACATTGAATCTGTCATGGAGATGGAACAATCACTGTTCACCAACTGTAGCAAAATTAAGTCTTAAAATAGTGAGAAGACAGGCACTGGAAGATCTTGAATATTTAACAGACTGGTACAGGGCAAAGACAACAGGTAGTATAGGGTTCTGAAAGTTTCATCTTTACACCTCAGAAGCTGAGGTTTGTAAATATTTCAACATCAGACAGGAAAAACAATTTTGTAAATTCACCAATGGTTTTCAATGGAAGTTTTGCAATTTCAAAAACTTGTACAGCGACCTACATTTGAGATATCTCAATGAAACCTGAACTTAAATGTTCCTGAAGAATAAACCTCAAAAAAGATAGAACCACTGAGAGCAGTTTTGTCTCATAAAGAGAGACAGACAGAGAGACATGGCGATCACAGTAAGTGCTTTCCACATTATATGCAAATTTACCTAAAAAGAGATCATCTGGAAGAAAACCCACACGAACACAGTGGGAGAGGGAGAATGAGAATGTGAAAACTTGTATTTAAATCCAGGTAGTGTGGCATAGCAGCACTCACTACCATGTCACAATTCTCCTCTAAAATACTTAGTACTCAATATACAGTCTGTAACACACAACTTTGCAGCTTTTAGAGACATGTATATCAATATTTTATCTGCACCTTTGCAACAGCTCCCCTTTAAATATAACCTCTAAAAACGACATTTCTTCCCTTGCATGCAAGCACAAGACTTTGCTAAAAAATAACACTTAAACTCTGCATTTTATCATCTACAAAAAAAAAGAATGATTAAGGAAGTATGTTTAAGCTCTGAGGGCTTTCATAAGGAAAAACATTTTGATCTGAGACAATAATGGACAAAGACTTCACTGTTAAATTCTGAAGTAATGAATATGGGCTCTAAAAAGCATATGTTCTTTCCTCCATTTGTATGAGAAGCAGTGTAAATGAGTTCAGAATTGTACATCACATGCATCTGCCTCAACATAATTGTTAGACAATTAGCCATTAATTAGACACCACCTGTCGGGGACATTTCAAGGCTCCCAACATTGCTTGGCAGCTATACTGTACACCTAGCTTATATTGTACTGAACTACGATTTTTCCCAATTTTTGTGCTACAACGTTTTGGAATTATACCAGGTGTCACTCAATGACCTGTCTACTTTCATACAAAAGGAAAGGAAAACTGCATTGTCAGTCAAAGAGTTTTTGACCAAAAACAATACGGCTGTTGCTTATACCACTCATATTTGCAAGGTCTTGCTCCCTGTGACTTTTTGCTTGAACAAATGTATTGCATCTCAGGGAGAGAATTTTGAAGGTGACAAGAGAGAAATTCCTCTAAGTTTTGTAATAAAAGTTGTTTTTTTTAATATTTCTCATGTATATACTGTAGGTGTGTGTGCATTCATTTTCACTTTTCTTCTATATGAATAAAAAATAGACATGAAATTGTTAAAAAAAAAAACATAAAAATCCTTACCCCTAACAATAATTCTGAAATCTTCAGGCAGGTCCACAAGGACCCTTATTTCACCCCCATGTGCCCCTTCATCACTCCTGAATTCTTCATCATCATAGATACTTGCTAAAGCAAGCAACTCATCCTTCTGGGCTTCCAAATCTTCAGAAGACATTTATACCCCAAGACAGACTAGCAGCACAACTCTTGATGATCTAAAAACATACACAGTGTCAGTATCAAATCTGTATCGATTCTGGACTCCTGCCTGAGGATATCTACTGAAAACATGAAAAAACATCAAATAGTAACAATACATTTTATTTACACAGCACCTTCTACTTGACAGTTTCAATTTTAATGTATCAGACAGACAATGTTACCAAAAGCAACAAGATGAGAATATATCGTTAACGGTTTTCTTTTTTTTTTTGTTTTACAGTTGGTTCACCAGCAGTTTTAGACACATGCTCAGGTCCAGTGAGTCAATGGTGTGGTGAAACTGCAACCTTGTGGTTTAAAATCCAACACTTTAGCCACCACATCCCACAATCTGCCAGGTTTCATTTGCTGGAAATGCTACAACCGTAGCAATTTATATAATTACTACATCAGATCTAATTACCAGCATTAATGTATATTCACAAATGGAACTTAGTTTATATTCGCATGAAAAAAGAACTAAGCCTTCTTAACACTTGCTTTATCAGTACTTAACCAATCTTTATTTTGCATTATTTTTATTCTACTATTTCGGCTAAAGTGAACAGTAATGAAGGTAGTACAAACAAGCAATTTGCACTCCTGCCTTTCAATTCTGCACTTTGGGGTTGTAATCCCAGTCTGGCACTGCCCCATGTGCAGTTTGTACGCTGATCGCACGTGTTTCCTCCAAGTAACCAGTTATGGCTCACTTTCTAGTACTCTGAAGTTTGGTTCTTTATCCCTGTATGAGTAATTGCGCCCAAATATAGAATGGAGTCCAGTCCAGGGCTGACTGTTACCCTACGCCCAGTGCTGCTTTAATAACAGCAGAGAATTATTTACTAGCACTTTGAAATCACTTTTTTTTTTTTGTTCTGGTGCCTCCTGATTCACTAATATGTGAAACCCCCAACATATGGTATAGTTTAACTCGTTTTGATGTCTAGTTCTGCACGGCATTCATCTTTTTGGGTTAAACCTCGATTTTTGTCCCTCTAGACTCAAACAGTGCTCATTTGTTTACCATATTCTGACCAGGAAATTACACCCTTATGACAAAGACTAAACAAATTGGGGTGTCTTCAGCAAAAATGATCAGAAGGACTTGAAATTGTGTATGCCACATCTATCGACCCCTAATGGGATAGAAAAGATCAAAATGATTAATTTTCTTCTGAAAAATGAGGACAAGTCATATAGGCACATGAAGTGTTGTTTTAAGCTATTTCAAGGTTGTTGATCACAAACATGGTTAATATTTCAAGAGCCACTCCCATGTTAAAAAAATGATACATTTCAAAAATAAGCATATGACGAGTATACTCTTAGAATATTTCAAGGTTAGTGATTACAAATATGATGTTAATTTGATCGTTTACTAGTGAGGTAACCCTCTATGGACCTTTATCAGAGGATGAAAATGGCAAAATTTTACTTAAATCTAGAATATTTCGACTTTTAAACATGTAAATTGAAGCATACATTTTAACTATGCTTGTTTACTTGGTATTTATGAATCATTACATTTCTTATTAACACCCCGACATAGGGCGGCTTACGCTAATTCAGACATTTTTAAAGACTCGTTCTATTATATCATTTTAGGGTATTTACTTGAAGTAGCAAACCAAGAGGCTAAATCTTAAAAATGAAATCTGAGCCCCGAAATGATGCAACAACAAGTGCTGATGTGCCTAGATTTGACTACTGTGTGGGGGAACGCCGAGACTCCACTCCTGTTTATTTCGGAGTTGGACAATACTTATTATCGGGGGAGTGAGTGTTCACTCTTTACAATGTTTCGTTAGTGTTTTCTCCAAGTGACTAGGACCCACACGACAATTGTCTTCCTATCTTTAATCTTCCAAGACAGTGATATGATGTCACGCCCCAAACGTGTCAGCAAGGAATTGTGTTAACATGCAAATTAAGTTATACCGGACTCTTTCCAAAAGTACGTGTTTTGAATTGTACCTTGACACCACGAAAAGCAGGCGGAGGCGTCTTACAATGCCTCTCTATCCCGCTCTCGAACCAGGAAACGTGGAGAGTGGAGACCCTTCTCCCTACTGTATCTCTTAACCAAACACTGTTTGTTTCATAACGTCAAGGAAACAATGTGTGGAGCGAAGCATTTAATAAAAAAAAGTAGCGCTTATAATTAAGCGCGCCCTCTTGTGGAACCTCCAAGGTTAGATTGAGCATTACCGCATAAATTAGAAACGTAAAGCAGGTCTAAACTATAAAAAATAATCGGGAGTGGTCTCCCCTAGATTTTCTCGTATACTCAGATATGGAGGTGGATATTTAAGGAGTAAACCGTAAGATAATGATTATACAGTATTTTGATATTATGTACAATAAATAACCATCAACGACAAAGCAAATCAAATCAATAATATATTGAACAATTATTAGAAAAGTCTTCTTTTTCTTCTTTCGGCTGCTCCCATTAGGGTTTGAGACAGTGGGTCATCTTTCGGTCCTCGTCATCTTGTTCTGTTACACCCATCACCTGCATGTCCTCTCTCACCACATCCATAAATCTTCTTTTAAGCTTTCCTCTTTTCCTCTTACCTGGCAGCTCTATCCTCAGCATCCATCTCCCAATATACACAAAATCTCTCCTCTGCACATGTCCAAACTAAGGCAATCTCGCCTCTCTGACTTTGTCTCCCAACCGTCCAACTTGAGCTGACCCTCTAATGTACTGATTTCTAATCCCGTTCATCCTCGTCACGCCCAATGCAATTATTATAAAAGTAAAGTTAAATAAATCGGACTCAGCAGCGGCATGAATAAAAGGTAAAGTACCACTTCCGGTTAACGGGATTAGCCCAAAAGTTGCTAGAAATCTATGTTTTGTACCTAATACTTATATGCAAAATTTGGTTGACCTACGTGAAAGTGTACTCAAGTTATTATGTTTACAGTATATATACACACACACACAGACAGACACACAGACACAATTTCAAAAATGGTATTTTCGGACTCAGGGAGGTTTAAAATATCGACATCGAATCTTTGGATGTTCACAATACTTTCCCTGTACTTCATATAGAATAAAGTAAAAACCTTTGTGCACTCAGGCAACGTGGTACAGTCTTTCAACCCAGGAGTGGCATTATGCAGATCAGCCCACCTCCACTTGGTTGGGGTGGTTTGACGGTAGCCATTATTATAGGTCACTGTGCCAAACAAAAAGAAAAGAGACATACAACCCCTGCATCGGCTGTCCCTTGCTCTTTTCAATGCACTCATACAGATGTTGAAGCAACAAGTTGCCTTGATCAAGTGTATTGTCTTGTAAAGTATGATCAGCTTCAGCGTTGCACCGTTGATAGTTAAGGCCACGCTTTACATCTACTTAATATTGTTTCTTTGTATCAGTATACTGCTGCTGGATTATGTGAATTTCCCCTTGGGATTAATAAAGTATCTATCTATCTATCTATCTATCTATCTATCTATCTATCTATCTATCTATCTATCTATCTATCTATCTACTCTTAACACAGCAGCAACACACTCTGTCTTGCAGGTTGTTGAAGGTGAGAGCAGAAAAACAAATCAAAATCTTTGAACTGGGCATGTGCAAAGTAATAAAGTCCATAGGCACCTTCTCTACATTTTTTTCATCTGCCTGAATATCAATGTCTTTATCCTCCTCAGCTGTTGTCGCCTCTGTTATGTACCCAAACATACAACTCTCTTTTTGTTTCTGGCATGGATCCCACAGTTTAAGTAATTTCCTCCCTTATCATAGGGCCAGCCTAACCTTTAATAACAAAGAAATTAAATAATTGGACTACTACTATATGCTGTGTAGTACTATATATAATGCCTAATTATAACTTTGCAATGCATAATACATGCTTGTATAGCTATATTATTGCATATGCTTCCATAGATAATGTCTTAATATCTTAAAGTCATAATAATATTCTACACAGGTCATATACATTTCTGGAAAGCTAGCTGTGCTACCCATCTGAGATGAGTTGAAATCTAAGTAGCCAACATAGAACTCAGCGTTAATGTTTGCAGTGCAACTTGTAATACCTTTGTCTCTGTTATATGTCATTTGGTATGGTATTGTAAAAGCAGTGTTAATGTTTGTGATGCACCGTCTATTGGAATGCCAGAGACACAGAAACCAGACAGATGCACATACACTTATCCTTTTATTAAGGTGGATTGAAAAATACTCAGAAACCCCCCTACTATCATCAATGTTGCATATACCTGTTGCTGCCCTTTCTTTACTGTCTCTTGTCCCTGCCTCACCAGCACCATCATACTGTGACTACAGTAGTTTGGCAGAACTGAGAAAAACACTAGCATTTTGTTCCCCATAAGCCTCCACTGCAGTTAGTATTTTGGTTGCTTAATAGTTGCATCGTACATTCACTAAACATTTTCCCTTTCTTAATAGGCTAAACAAAGTCTATGTTTTAAAGCCTGAATCTATCTGTGAAAGCTATTGTATTGGCTGGTCCAGATCTAATTATGCAATTTTCATTACATTATAACTTATTACGTATATTACATAGAAAATCACCCAAAAAATCCCAGACCATTGAGAAGTGTGCAAACTGATGACATGAAGAATTGTCTTCGCGCTGAACTGGAATTGTCCCCGCATAAATCAAAGTCATCCAGACGATCTGGATCTGCATAATTAGATCTGGACCACCCTGTATGTAGTGGTGCTAAGTTATTTAGTGAACTGGCATTAACTGTGCTGTCATGTGAAGCAAGACATGTCACATCAATTTCAGCTAGACCAGGGTTTCTCAACCTTTTATGGTCTCAGGATCCAGGTGACAGGGCTGGCTATGCGGATTGTGTTGGTCCCTATGGGTCTGGTGACCGTGGTGAAAGTGGCTCCATGTTCCTTGACTTTGCAAAAAGTCAGGGGCTGCAGATCACTCGATCTTGGTTCTAGTGCCCTGAGCCACATTGTTGGACTTGGTACGCCAATACTGGTGGAGTGGTTAAAAATATTGACTGCAACCTTGTGGGCAAACAATGGAGGCTCCTACAGAATTGCAGGGTCTACATAAGTGCCCACTTTGTGAATTCAAGCCATAGACTTGTTGTTACTATTCTGAAGATCCAGCTTAGGTCCAGTAGGCTACCACCTACTAGGAAGAATGAGGCTGGACCTGACCAGACTCCAAGATCAGGCTGTTTCTAATGAGTTTGCATGCAGTTTGTGTGAGTGATTTGCAGACATGGGTGCGACTGTTGATCCTAATGTAATGTAGGAAACCTTCCATCGCAAATCTATGAAGGTTGCTGAAGGTTGTGTTGATGTTACCAGTGTTCCCAGAAGGAGGAGTTTCATCTTGCAGGGCACCCTGGATATCATTGGGTCCATATCAGGAACTGAGAATGACGGCTACAAGGGCTCTGAGGGCAGATAAAGAGGCGTTTGTTAGAGGAATCTGTGAGCAGGTGACACACCATCTGTGGTCTATTGACCCACGTTCTGCTTACAGAGGAATCAATGCATTATACACATCTGAATCTGTTTCTCTGAGAGTTGCAGTCAAGGAATGATGATGAAACGGTCCTCACACATGATGCTGCAATTGTGATCCGCTGGGCTGGCTACTTTGAGCAGCTGTTTAAAGATGATCCTCCAGCTAGGATGTTGGACATCTATGGGTCCACAGTTCTTGACACTGACCCTTCAATTAGCCATGAACCACCCTGTCTCACTGAGATTACACAGGTGGTTAACTAGCTGAGGGTATGGAAGGCTGCAAGAACCTGTGGTATCCAGGGTAATCTTCTCCAGGCTGGTGGTAAGGTTGTCGTCCTGGCATTGGAAGCAGTGTATGCTTCCATTTGGGAGACGGGAGTCATCCCAACTGACTAGGAAACGGGAGTTATTGTACCTATCTGGAAAGGGAAGGGTGATCATCTGGATTGCAACAACTACAGGGGGATAACACTACTCTCGGTGCCGGATAAAGTCCTTGCTAGGGTTGTCCTCAATAGGATTTGTGATCACTTGCTCATCTACCAGCGACCGGAGCAGTCTGGTTTTACACCTAAGAAGTCTACCATCAACCGCATCCTGGCACTGAGGGTTCTCAAAAAGTGCAAACATGAATATCAGCAGAGTTTCTTTGTAGCCTTTGTCGATTTTTGTAAAGCGTTCGACTCAGTTCATTGAGCTGCCCTGTGGGACATCCTGAGACTTCGCAGGATCCCCTTAAAGTTGCTGGATATATGGCCGACCTGTACACTGGTACTGTGAGTGCTGTGCACAGTGGAGGCAGAACCTCTGCAGTTTTTCCCCAGTTGATTCTGGGGTTTCATCAGGGGTGTGTTCTTGCTCCTACTCTGTTCAATGCTTGTATGGACTGGGTGTTGGGCAGGGTCCAGTGACTGTGGGGCGGGCATCTATTGTGAAAAAAGAGTCGCTGATCTCAAGTTTGTTGATGATGCTGTGATCTTCACTGATTTAATGGAGTCTCTGATCAGGCCTGAGTGTCTGGGCTTGCGAGTGTCCTGGATAAAAACCAAGATCCAGCCATCAGCAGTGTGTCTGTCTGCGGAGAGAGTGTCAACCTTGTCGAGAGATTTACTTATCTTGGCATTGACATTCATGTCTCTGGTGACTCTTCCTATGAAGTTAGTAGACGGACTGGAAGTGCATGGGGGGTTCAGGAGGTCGCTGGAAAGGGGTGTGTGGTGGTCCCAATTGCTTTGCAGAAGGTCAAAGGTCCAAGTCTTTAGAGTCCTGGTGCTTCCTGTCTTGTTATACTTGTATGGTTGCGAGACATGGATGCTATACCGTGACCTGAGATGAAGACTGGGCTCTTTTAGTACCATGTCTCTTCGGAGAATCATTGGCTACTGCTGGCTTGATTTTGTGTTTTGAATGATCAGAATATCAGAATTCTATGACACTTGTAGATGATTTTCCTTAAGAGTGGAATGAGAGATTTGAAGTAGTTTGGTGATCTTTACCAGACTCCTAGGCATCCACTACCTTTTTTCTGGGGGCCTTTGAGAGCTCTTTTGATCTTGGCTTAATGACACCATAGACATTAATAGGAAACAGAACAACAGACCCTCAATATCTGTGGTTTAAATAAGACAGTCCACTGCATATCCCCTAAGGAGGATCTAATCACTGGCAAGTTTATCAATTTAAAGTCATGATAAACATAGGGGTGTACTTACATTTTTCATGTGACATATCTGCAAATGTATTCATTTAGACTATTGCAATGAACATTCCATGTCAATTTTATGTGTCATTTGTTCAAGTACATCACCTTTGTCTGTAGGCACTGTTTGCAAGATCGACTTTTTGCCTGTTCAAATATGTTAACAAGTCATCTATTTCCATGGGGTGTACTTACCTTTTCACATTACTGTATGTCTCTCTCGTAGAGAGATCTTGTCAGGTTGGCCACTTCTCAAAAAGTCAACTATTGCCCTAAACCTTCTTTTTGTTTTTAACCATACGTATCTTCCTAACAAAATGCTACTTCCCATGCATATTTTGGGGTTTATAAAAGAAAACTTGATGCGAGGACTTGCTCATTTTTACTGCAGCTCTGATGCATGTGTATGCAGCATTTTGGAGGAACTGGGAAATGAGACCACCATTGATCAAGGAGGCAAATGCAGCCAAACCAACTAAATGACAACTCATATATGTAATTCATATTATTGTGCCATTATTAGAATGCATGTTGATGTGACAAACATATTAATTATTTCTGGGCAGATGTCGACTTTTGTCCAAAGGATGGGTTGATGGTAGTATCCATTTGTAAACGATGACAGAACCTGCTATTATGTTTTAGTTGGACTCTCTTTGCTAGAAGGAAAGTTAGCTTTGTTGGCTTGACTGAGATTCCTTATGCTCGAATGATTAGTGAGGAGCAAACAATGGTAAAAATGGCATCAACATCTGGCAAGAGATCAAAGCAAATGCATAAAGCAAAATACTTCATGGACGTTTTGCATATGATGGGTGAATTGGACTCGGACTCATTAGATTCCGATTTTGATACAAGTGATTGAAAACAAATGTGCGGTACCAGCATCAGGTGATCAGGTCCCCAGCTGATCGTGGTGGTGAACAGGTTCGTGCAGCAGACACGGCTATGGCAACATTCACCTGGGAGGACTGCCACATGCAATGACAAGAGGTACAAACCAGATTGTGACGCACTGCAACCGCAACCGACACAACCGACACATTTTTCCTTGATTTCTTCCTCTGCTCCAGAATTTAAAATTACAAATCAAACAATTTAGATCTGGTTAAAGTGCACGTTTCAGACTTTTTCATTTAATATGTAGGTAATTGTATATATTTTGGTCACACCAGGTATAAATGACAACACTTTTTCTACAGGGTCCCCCCCCTATCAGGGCACCATAATGTTTGGGACATATCAATGGCAGGCAGGTCTATTAAAGCTGGCATGTTTATTCCTTTGTCTCATATCCCTTGCATGCAATGACTGACTGTTTGAAGTCTGCAATCCATAGACATGCCAAGGTGCGGAGGATCTTCTCTGGAGATACTCCACCAAGCTTCTAAATTCAGTGATCTTCACTTCCTGTCTGTTTTGGGGGCTTGTGTCTTTCGTTTTTTTCTTCAGCAACCGGAAAGCTGTTCAATTGGATTTACATTGGGTGATTGGATTAGTGATTTGAGAATATTCCATTTTCTAGCTTTGACAAGCCCATATGTTACCTTAGCACTATGTTTGGGCATTGAACATGGGAAAGGCACCAGAGAAATAAAATGCATTATTATTTGGGCTCATTATCATGTTGTAGGATGACACGTTGTTCAATGAGTTGGGAGGCATTTACTGGAACTTAAGGAAACAAGACATTTCTACACACCTCAGAACTCATTGTGCAGCTGCCATCAGGAGTTTCATCCCCAGTGAAGAGAAGTGTGCCAGTATCTGTGGCAAGAACACAAGCCTAAGCCATAACACCACAACCATCATGTTTAACAGATGTGGTATGCTTTGGATCTTAGGAGGCTCCTGATCATCTCCACATTTTGCCATCACTCTGCCACAGGCTCATCTTGTCTGTCCAGAAGACCTTTTTCCAGAACTATGCAGGCTCTTTCCAAATCATTTTTTGCCTAAATGTAATCTGGCCATCCTATTTGTGTGGGTAACTAGTGGTTTGCATCTTGCAGTGTGGCCTCTATATTACTGTTCACAAAGGCTTTTGCAGATAGTTGTCTCTGACACACACACACACACACACACACAAACCTGCTTCCTGAAGACTGTTTCTGATCTGTTGGATAGATGTTTGAGGCTTTTTTATTACCATAGTGGGGATTTTTCGTTCATCAGCACTGGAGGTCGTCCTTGGCCTACCAGTCCTTTTGAGACGACTCTGCTCACCAGTGTGTTCTTTCTTATTAATGATATTCCTGATCATTGATTTTGGTAATCCTAAGGTTTTACTGATGTCTCTAGTGGTTTTATTCTTGCTCTGTGACCTTGTAATGACTTCTTTGACTTTCACTAGCATGGCTCTTGTCCTCATGTCACACAATGGCAAATTACTTGGTAGGTAGATAGAAGCAAGCCTAAGCATCTTATGGCTGCACTAATGAAGCAATGAAAGCCACCTGCGTAATCATAAACGCTTGTGACGTCAACTGTCCCAAACATTATGGTACCCTGAAATGAGGAGACCATGTATATAAAAAAAAAAAAAAAAAAAAAAGTGTTGTCATTTCTACATGCTGTGGCTGAAATGTATGCAAATCCCCTTAAACTAAAAGATTGCAATGTGTAAACTGTGGAGCGGAGGGGGAAATAAAAGAAAAATGTGTCTTTGTCCCAAACATTATAGAGGGCAACTGTACAAGGGGCATCACAGTAGGTCAAAACTTTACATAACTTTCAGGAGGCTGTTCACAGGGGGATTTCATTTCATAACTATAGCTCCATCATCTGTGATACTGGACTTTGTTGGGAGTGTTTTTTTGGTTTACTACTTTGTGTTTAGTGTTTTTGTTGGATTTCTCCTGTATCTGTAATAATTACTTTGTCATTCATTGCCATAAGTACGCAACTTTTTACGTTAAATACTGAAAAAAGTTACATTTAAATCTGAATATAAAGTAAGCATGAGCCAGAAACACATTCACAAATTTTTCATTTATGGGGGTCCTGTGCCCATAAACGCCACAAATCTCAATGGATAACTGTAATTATTCAATAGCTATCACTGACACTATAAGAGAGGCTATACGACTGGGCAAGATATCCAAAGAACTATCACAGTTGACAGTAACTATTTTGGGTATCACCAAGGGCAGGGCACCTCTCAGAGATTACATGGCTTTTTGGTCCTTAGCCTAAACAAGAGCTCAGGGATGCAGATATACCTGGGACCACCAGAGGGAGCTCTGAAGAAAAGGCTCTTGATAATCTAAAGTACTGGTTTTCAAACTCGGACCTGGGGTCCACATGTGGCTGCAGATTTTTGTTGTAATTAACTTCTGTTTCTAGTTGGACTCCCAGCCTAATTAAACAATGTGTTACTTCTTAAGATTCAATGCTTTGGGGTCCAGGAAAAAATGACTAAGCTTGAAACTTTATTAGAATGTACCAAACATTTATGTATATGACATGGTTATGTATAATTGTTTATTTTTAACTTGGTTTACAGGGTTTTCATTCTGCTTTTCCATGTGTACTTTATTTAATCCATTATTTACTAATGAACACATTAGCTGGTCCATCATTTTAAGAAGTTGTTGCCTATTTCCTGGTTTACCCACATGTCTATTGTTTGTTGATAATTATCATTGTTAGACTACAATTAGAGTGAGCTACACAGAAAAAGGCAAAAGAAAAAAAAAAGAACCATTTAATGCTACAGCAAAAATACAAATATTTCTAAATATCTTAATGTAAAAAAAAACAAAAAAAAAAACAGAACATGTGCTTTACAGAATGTAGAATAAGAGGGAAAAAAAAAAACAGGTAAACAAAAGTGAGATCAATTAGAAGGTAAACTGAATCGCGGATTATGAAACTGCTTGAAACAAAATGCCCCTCAAAGAGTTTGGGGCTGCATGATTCGGATTTTCCTTCATTCTGTACTTTTGTCCGATTCACTTGTTTTTTTAATATTAAATTACCCTTCTTTTTGGCTGTATGGAATTACTCTCCAAGACAGGACCTGCTGAGAAATTAATTCAATTACAGATTCTATTTTACCTAACAAACGGTTTTAAAAGTTACAATGTTTTCTCGTAACACTGAAAATATGTTTCTATTAGCACATAATTCAAAGTAATTTGTAGCATGAGGGGAGTGAAGACAAATAACAGCTAAATAACCAATTACTTTAAGAATTAACAAAATTGTATTTCATATTTATAACTTATTAAAGTGGAGTAAAAGAAAGCAGCTGCACTTGGCAAGACTGAAAATTTGATAGACAAAGCAGCAAACAAACATAAATACAACTCTTTCTCCACAATATGGTGTTCTTCACATGTGATGCTCAATATCCAAATGTCAATTCCTAGAGAGATTTTGTGCTGCCATCCGAGTCAGTTAAAGTACTGTCACAATCAGATGTGTGCTCCCTTGTGAGGAGTAGTACTTTGATCAAGATTACAATTATTTACGTGTAACAAGCCTATTTTTAAAGGGAGAAATGCTTTCTGAATGTGTTCATTTTCCTGTCCAGTATATTTCAATCTGCTATTATCTATAAGTATGAACATGTTAGTTACATTACTACAACATAAACGTTTAACAAAATACTATAAGTAACACAAAAACTTGAATACAATATCTACCGAGGAAGATTGAATTTTAATGATAATTTGCTTTTAGTGATATACAAAGCATGATTACAGTTATAGTAGCAAACTTGAAAATTCCATGAAAAAGAAAAAAAAACCTCACTTGTAACATCTCTTATCTTTCATTCAAATATTTCGTCACATTAAAGAATACAGCTAAATTTTCTACAGAAAGAGCACAATCTCATCCTGGGTGAGATGTCAAAATTTTGTGTTTGGTCTGAGAAATTGAACTAGTCTCCAAATAATGTACATTTCACATACATAAATGTACCTTCAGCACAGGTAAACAGTGGGACTTAAGCAGCGTTCTCCCTTTACCAATTTAAACAAATTGTAAATGCATTCTTTTCACCTAAAAATGCACATTTAGGGAGGAGTGGTAACCACACTGTAACTACATTAAGAGGTGGCCTATAAGAACAACATCCAGCCCCTTCGCTTCACAAACAATTTACTACCTCAGGGGAATACAGTTTGCATAAAAATGAGAATGTGCCACATAGAACCCTGAAAGGTCATGTAACTGTTTGTCCTTACTAACCCAAAAATGAAACTGAATGCACCCTACAAATATTAATAACTTTGTTTATTTACCTTTTCAATCAAGCTGAAAAGCTGAAATGACTCCAAAGCCAACAATACTGATTTGTCAGTCCAGAGTGTCTCTAATAATACATTTTCTTTAAGGAAATTACAAGATCCAACAGTTTCTGTTCCAGTTATTTAAGGTGATGAATAAGTATTTAAGATTTTCAATAACTAATCAAAAAGGCCTGATGTGGTAAAGACCATAAAAGCCAGAGAAATAACTGCAAATAACTTAAAGCCATACCACTGTGGCAGTCTATTACAAACTAGGAGACTCATCCAAACTATACCAAACAAGAAAAAGTTGCTCCACACACTGGATGATGTGCTTAGTCAATATCCATTTCGGGCAATTTGTTTTCTGTAGAGGTTTGACTTGCTTGGTCTGGTGCTTTCTCTTTTTCATTGCAGGGTGCTTCTGCTGGAGGGTTCTCTGTGCTTTCCTGGCCATTGACAGGTCCATTATGTTCAGTTTCCTTCTGTTCTTCTTTTGGCGGTTCAACTTTTGGTTTTGGTTTAGATACTACAGAATTGCAAGCGGAATAGAGTTCCTAAAAAAAAGAAATAAATTCAGTTTTTTTTTTTTTTTATATAAACAGCACGTTAATTACATACAAATTATGAGGAGCTATTAAAAATCTGAGTACAGGCCTTAATCATTCAGTTTCGCATATTAAGTAATTTAGCCAATTATCCAACAGCACACTACTTACTCAAAACAGAAGGCACAAATGCCACCAACCTGTTATTAATGCCAATTAAAACAAAAGAATGAAACATACAGTACATGAAAGACGACTGTTGCTTCTGAATTGTATTTATTCTTTGTTTTGAACAGTGTAATGCACATGGGTGGACTGAGCCACATGCTGGGATAGATGTTATTCTGAAGGGATCAATAAAATGGTTGGGTGTCCTGACCAGAATGACTGCTGCTCCCTGCCTCTAGGGAAGGATAACAAAAGAATGCTCCATGAATCCAAAGAGTTCCCTGGTGGCCTAGGTGGCAATGCTCCGATGGCTTTCCACAGAGAGGTTAATGTGAGCTGTACTCGTGGGGTACAGTTACGCTGGGTGCCCCTGGGCCACTGCTGGGGCTGCTTAGCCTGATCTGGAAGTACTCTGAAAGTATGGAAGACGTAAAAAGGACCCAGTCTGCCTCACCCAGGGAGATGGAGCTGGGAGGAGGTTCTTGCTGAGGAACAGTGGAAGGTAGGACTACATTGTGCTGGGCTGGACTGACTGAGAGAAGTCTGTTGAAGAATGACTACAAATAAAAACTGCTTTTGAACGCAGAGCTTTCTGCTTCAGTTGTGTCTGGGGTTCTGATTTGCACCCCCGTATCCAGAACACACTTTATATACCTTCACAACCCTTATATACATGCAAAGAGTAACTATTATGATATTTTATGACCTGCAACACCAAATTCATGAATGTATTATTAATTCTGGAGCTTTAAGTATATAAACAAAGGGTTAACAAAAAATGCTACATTTAAAAAAAGCTAAGATAAATATACCTTCTTCCATATCAGCATATAGTCTGTAGTGGCTTCTTACACAGGTTACACTGCTACAAACTTGATTTGTTTGAGGGTGTGCAAACTGCATTAGGACTTAGTCTTTTGTTCAGCTGACATTTTGTATTGCAGATGGAAGGTGGTATGGGATAATTTCACAAGACGAGTTGACTTGGGGCCTTGTGAGCTCCCACACTTGGATTTGCATTGGGGTAAATTAGTAGAAAAGAAAAAAAAGTAGTTTTCTCTGGGCCCTTGGGAACTATTATACTTGTGAAAAAGTATTCAATGTTTGTGTCCATTAGTTTGGCATCATTCACAATGTTAATGCTTTTGTCCCACAAGGGAATAAAACATGATAATTTAGCATTATATGATTACCCATCATTTACAGTATCATGGCATGCATTAAAATACTCAAATATTGTTCACATATGGTAGTCTAGTAAAGCTTCAGTTTATCAATGGTCTAATTTTGCACTCACAACACTGCTCAAAAATTAAGCATAAACCAACGTGGAAATTCTTCGACAACATATTATTGCTTTACACACAAATATGATTTTTTTTTTTTTTTACAGAAGACCTTTGGAAAAATTCAATGGTAACAGAGTCAGCCTTTGAGCATATTTTTATGCTGGCATACTGTATAAACTGCATTCTACAACAATGAGTAAGGGAAGCCTGAAAAGTGGCTATAAAGCAATAAGCAACTCCAAATAAAATATTCTAGTAATTCTGCACTCTTACAAACCAACACTCACATAATTGGACATAAATTAAAAATTAATTCAACTAACCTTTGTTTTAGCTTGGATTTCTTTTACTTTGATTACTGGGTCAACCGTCAAACTTGAATTATTTTGCTGGTTCATTTTAGAGTTCATCCATTCCATTGCCTCCATCACAAACCTTTCAACTTTATCCATTTCAGCTGCGTCCAAATGCAAGTACTGTTCATCCTAAAATTGATATGCAAAGGAAATTAGACTAAAAAACAAACTTGTAAGAGGTGAATCTAAATCTTACAAGCAGCAGCTAGAAAATGTATGCATGAAATAACTAATGTAATTTGTTTTAAAAATTGAGGCATTTTAAATTTGTTTAAATATTTTACAACAACTCACATTAAAGAAATAACAGTAATAATACAATGTAAATCCACGTATGAGTAGGTAAATGTTTTAAATAGCAATTTACATCATTAAGTTAAAAATCAAGTCCAAAAAGTCTTGTAGTCACGGAAATTGAATTTCAGAGACATCAGATCTCAAACCAACTGATTTAAATGGTGCATCGTTTTGTGTACTAGCTGGGCTAACTGTCTAAGATGGGTTAAAATCTAAGTAATCAACATACACCTAAGCTTCAATGTCTGCAGTGCACCATCTACTGGAATACATTTTGTAATGCACATGTAAGAATATAATGGAATTGCATTTGTCATTCCAATAGACTGAGCATCACAAACATTTGTAATAATAAAATACATTACTACAAAAGTTTGGATATGCTATCTGTTGGAATGACAGATACAGAAACTGGACATAAACACAAACACTTGTCCCTATATTAAGAAAGAGTTTTATTACTTGGGGAGAAAGTCAGCACACGTGACCAGCGATAGATATGATGGTGAGTTCCACACATCTCTCAGATGTATAAAAGTGGAATGTACACATTATGAATTAATTCTCTCAAGGTAAATTTGAGACTGTAAATCAATAAGTGTAAGGAGTTTTGAACTTTACAAAAAATTTACACAGCACAGTTTCAGAGATCTCAATGAAAACTGAACCTTCCAAACAATTTCTTTATACAAGTGTACCAGATTTCAGCATAGTCAGTCCAATGGAAGCCAAACTGACAAGAGACAATGACAGTAAGTAATATACTGTATATCTTATATAAACAAGGCTTGAAATTAATTTCTGAAATGGGAGGGGTGACCCCCCCTCTTAAATTTTAAACAAAGTGGGGATAATGAAGGTGTGTTGGGGAGGGGTTCAAAAACTCAATTTAATATTTCAGGCATTTTTTTTTTTTTTTATTAAAAATGTCACAACAAAGAAAGTAACTTTTCCAAAGGTATTACAAAACAAGTGTGCTTTTATTCAAGAATAAAACTGAATTAAAAAAAAAAAAAATTAAAGTGACCAGCGTTTTGTGTGCCTGCTTATCACTTCAGCAATATCTTTTACAGGTAACAAAATAAAAATTATACCAGATGTTATGTTTGTACTATATAATAGTAATAATAATTGCAGCTCACTACTGAAAAAGTTAAATGCAGGGAGGTCCTGGGATTGAACCAGGAACCTTTTGATTACAAGACAACAATTCTTACCTTTGCACCAGCCAAGATGTGTCTGTTTTGTGTTAATTGATGTTTGGACTTTGGTTTTTACACACTGACAGCAACATTCAAATTCAATAATTTCTTTTTCTTCTGAAAAATCTTAAATAAAAGTGCACTTGTTTCGTTACACTTTTTGTGAAAGTGTTTATTTGATATTTGGACCTCTCTCTTCACACATTATACGCTTCACATCTGCATTTTGTCATTATTAGTACAATATGAAAAAAGTTTGTTTTAGTTATGATTTCTGGCCTCACATTTCCTGTAATCCTACATTTACATAGATTATTGTAGACATGGAACACACATATATATTCCAAATAACTATCTATTATTTACCCAATACAACTCCAAACCCCTAACTCCCAGATAAAGAGACTTTAGCCCTGAGAATTTTGCGTCTGACTTGACTTCAGCTGCTTCGGTGGGAGATGGGATAGCAGGCTGTTTGTTGCTTGTGCCGATTGACACATTTGCAAAACAAAGATGCTGATCAGGAGGTGCAAGAGAATTTAAGATGGCCTGGCATTACGGATATTTGCGTAGGCTTCAGGATTCTAGTGTCAAGTGGCTCACTAATAATGGTATGAAGGCAATCGATTACTGGACACTGTAGTTTATCATTTTCCATCTTTAGCACAGATTTTCCATAGTTTCCAAGATCAACATTACTTTTTCCTTTAAAATTCAGTCTAACACACTTCTAAACCTGTGAATTCCTGAAAACTGACGTACAGTACAGAAAACACAGCACTTGACCCAGGTTCATTGACAGAGAAAATGTACTTTCACACAAACATTAGTCAAACAAATGATGCCTTATGCATCATGGTACTAATATCCTTATAAGTGATCAACTGCATGATGCAATTGGTTTTACCCATCTGAGGAACTTGTTTCTTGGAATGCCATCATACAGTTTATAGCCCTGCCTCTCTGCAAGGGGACAGCTCTAATCAAGATGCCTTTGATTTCATTTAAATTTCAAGAAGTCAAAAACAAACCTGAATCCCTTTTAAAATTAAGTTTCACCTATGTTTTGAAATAGTCCATGGAACGTTTCTATAAGTTCAAGAATAGAGTATAATTTTAAAGAACTCTTAGTTTTATTTGGTCTGAGCTTGTTATGTTAAAATACATAAATAAACGTAAATTTAATTAGAGAAAAAAAAAAAACCAGACACAAATCAAGCATGATGCCATAACAGTAGTGTCATGCATCTTTGAAAGATGGAAACTACTAGAAAAGTGGCCTGTGGCTTGGACTTAAAAGAACAAGTTAACATCACTATATAATGACCCTATAGTATCTGCAACAAATTGACGAAACAAGAACATACCTTGTTTTTGAAACTGTCAACCACTTTCAAATACTGTTGAATGTGTTTTCCTAGATCATCAAAAGCCTTTGGTCTTTCTTCAGCTTCATGATATCTTTCTAAGATTGGTTGCCCAAGTGTCTGATTTAAAAAAAAGATATATATTTTAAATAAAAATGTTTACAACAAAGCTTTCAACAGCCCTTCCAAATTAATGCTATAAAATAACACTTTTAGATATTCTTACCTTTAGTTCAGCTAACTTGTCAAGGTAAACTTGCTTAGGTTGATCCTCTCCATCCTCATACAACCAGTTCTCAGTGTCTTCCAATTTTAAGGTAAGAGAGTCTCGGTCCTAACAAAAATTAGATATATAAACTTTATTCAGTTTATTCTTAAACTGCTCATTTCCATTAATACATTTAACATATTATTCACTAATACAAAAACATCCATCTATTTTCAAACACATAGTCTGGGGCTGAAGATAGAGAGTGTCTATGCTGGCAACACCAGGTACTAATTGGAATCCAACTGGGTATACACTTGACCAGTACACTCCCACACATGCCAATACCAACTTTTAATAAATGAATTTAGGGCTAGCACTTAACCAAACATGCAGATCTTTGGGATGTGGGAAGAAATCTTAGATACATATGTAACTTTAGCAAAGACAGTGCCTGGGGGAAGTCAAGGCCTGGATTGTGCAGGTGAGAATCATCAGCGCTAACTGTCAGAAGTGTGGCATAGTGGAAAATGCCCAGACTCCAAGTTACAAAAAAGCCTGATCAGTTCCTGCCTTGGACCTCCTCTGTATCCCTAACCTGCTTGTGCACCAGCAGTACATAAATAAACAAATAAGAACTTATTACCTTTGGATGTGGTCCATTCAGTACAGAAAGACACTACATAAGCATTGCTCATTTGTTGTTCGTTAATCACAGTATTAAGCTGCCTTCTTTGAAATTCCACTGTTAATTCCAAAAACCTTGTGCATTTTTACAGCACACAATTAATACCATCCAGAACAGTCAAATGCTGCAATGCAAAACAGTTGTCTCCAAATATTTCTTCAATTCCATGGCTACAACAGTTTTGGCTATCACCACTAAGGCCATTTGTACTTTCAAAACATCGGGATGTCAGCTATAGTCATGCTCACTCTATAAGGCAACCAGGACCATTGTCAACTTTTTCCACAATAAAATGCAATAATCCAGTAAAACTTAGTCACTTGCTTTTTAACTGCTTTTTTTTTTTTTTTAACCAATTACTGATTTCATGTTATTTGAACAGAAAATTCAGTTACCTTTAAAAAGATTTTACCCTAAGATCCAGATGCCTTATGTTCTATATAAAAAATGTTACCTTTGGCATTTTTATAATTAAACTACAGGCCACAGGTGTTATATGCTTATTTTTTATTAAAAAATAAGCCTATGTAATTTCATGTCCATAATAAAAAAATCCTTAAAATACATCCTTGCATCCTTGAACTAATAAAATGTGTACAAAATATGTATCCATAATGCACATGGTATAAAAGAAAATAAAATCCTTTTTATAATTATTTTTCTGCAATGTACCTATCTGAAACAAGGCTTAATTTAAAAAAAAAAAAAAAAACCTATATCCATCTGTCTACCTATTCTCTCACACAGTTACTTCAACACTGGTTAAATGTAAATGCATATATGCTTGTAAGTTTTACTCATTAATAGCACTCCAAACTGTATTTTTAAAGGGGGGGGGGGGATAAAGGCACTTAAATCACAATAAACTGTTAATTTCGATAAAATCAAATTAAACAAAAAGGATCAGGTATACCTCATCACAAACAAATTTCTCCAGAAGTCCACTTAGCTTATCCCTCATGTCATAAACATACTCCTCCACACTGTTCTTGGCATCATTCCGCTCCTTCTCCAATTTGTCTTGCATTATCATTTTGCCCTACAAAATAAACTTTTCTTAAAATTGCAAACATGTTTTTTATGCTCTAGATATGCAGGAACATCAGAAAGAGAGAACAGGTTAATAGGTATAATCACTGTTGTAAAAAAATGATCGACATACACAGTAACAAGAAGTTTAAACTGCAAGCAGCAATTGAAAATAAGTTAAGAACCACCCCAACTGACGCACACTACAGCAAAATCCCAAAAAATCACATCCAGAAGGATATTCAAATATTGCAGATTACCAAAGTCGTATTCTTATAGCAATGCAGACAAGACTGATGATGAAGGCAGGGAGGATTATGGAATTTACTATGTAAAAGGGACTTCAATTGGTACTTTATACTAATGATATTTCGCTTCCTGGGTCCTCCCTGCGTGGAGTTTGTATGTTCTCCCAGTGTCTGCGTGGCTTTCCTCCGGTTGCCTCCCATAGTTCAAAGACATGCAGGTTAAGTGCATTGGTGATCCTAAATTGTCCCTAGTGTGTGCCCCCTGTGGTGTGCTGGCGCCCTGCCCGGGATTTGTTCCTGCCTTGCGCCCTGTGTTGGCCGAGATTGGCTCCAGCAGACCCCCGTGACCCTGTGTTGGGATATAGTGGGTTGGATAACTGATGGATGGATGGATGATGACTGACTGACTGACTGACATTTCATTGGGCAGAGCAACACAACCAATTTTTTATCATGTTCACAATTTAAACCAGCATTATTTTAACACAAAAACAGTCATCAGTTTAAATAGATTTCTTTGCATCTACTAAAAATCAGCAGTTTTCCTATGGGTGAATCCATCGTCAGTATGACTTATGAGCAGGGCAATAGGGAAGGTTAAAAACAACAAATTAAAAAAAAAAAAAAAAAAAGTCCAATAGAAAAAGTTCATGCGTTTTCCTATAGTTGAGGCATTCAGAGCAATCTTCCTTCAAGCACAAATGGTATTCACCTTTG
>NW_024379979.1:0-10269 GCF_016835505.1 Polypterus senegalus
AAAACAGTTCACACAAAAAAGGAAAATTAAAATAGCAAAAAAGAAAAAATTAATGTTAAGTTATTAATGTTAATGTTCAATTCTAACTTAAATTCTAAGCTTAATCTTGTTCCATCTCAAATCGTTACTATTTACTTAACGTTTCTGAACCATTTCATAACGGTCACAAAACTGTATGCTTATCACATCTCTGAGTAGAAAATGAGTCTTTCAAGTCCCTCTTTACTGGGACCAGTTCTAAACAAACTGGGCTTATTATCACACTGTGTCTCAGTTACAGTAAGAAGGCTCTGTCTCTTGCTAACTTATAGGGGGAAAAGACTTTACCATAAATTATGATTATGAAAGAAATTTATATTCTATTCAAATTAAGATGAGAATCTGAAAAAATGAAACCAATTTCCAAATCATAGCAATCTGACAGTGCCAACAATGAGCCTAAAAGGGGTGAAGATGAAGAAGAGGTAAAGAAAGAAGTTGTGGCTTTTGGATGGAATCAAATATTCAGTTTAATAATATGCAGAATAAAATTTAGAAAGGACGGTCAGTCATTTTCTCACCCACTCATTCCTGAACAGGGTCTCGGGGGTCTGCTGGAGCCTCTTCCAGGCAGTATAGGGCACAAGGCAGGAACACAGCCTGTACAGGGTGCCAGTCCATCGCAGGGCAAACACACAAACACACACAGGCCAATTTAGGATCGCCAATCACCTAACCTGCATGTCTTTGGACTGTGGGAGGAAACTCATGCAGACACGGCGAGAACACACAAACTGCATGCTGGGAGGACTTGGGACGTGAACCCTGATCCCCTTGCTGCACGGCATCAGTGCTACCACTGCGCCACCATACCACCCCTCAGAAGGGACAATACAAGATAAATGATTTGTCTGTGAGCTGGCAGATAAACTTATGTGCATAAAAAAAGACAAAAGGTAGAAAGTGGAATTAAATCAAAGCCCAGTAATTACGGTCAAGAGAACAACAGGCTCAAAACCAAAAGTACAAGAGAGAAAAGAGCATGAAGATACATTTTTAATATTTCAAAGATTTGGTATCCACAGATCAGATAAGGATTTGAACTCACAGTCGTCCTCTTACTCTGTCGTGTTGATTACACAGGGGTCATGACCTCAAAGGCCACACCCCTAGCAACACTGGAAACGGACCTAATGACAGAAATAAACACTGGTGGCAGTTGAGGAACCGAAATCACACCAAATCATGACAATAAACTGGCCTGCCTATTTTACACAACGCAATCACTTTGTACGTTACTGGTAAAGATAAAAATGGAGCAGTTCAGGCAAACATCAAATACATCAGTTCTGTACTTTGGATGTCTGGGAATCATTTTGCTCTTTTTGAGGAATCTTGTATACTTTTTTGATTGTTTAATCTTCTATGTCCTTATGACACTAATGTCATCATTTTGAATTGTGTTTTATGGTGATTGCTGCTGTTCTGTAAGGTTTTTCATGGCCACAGTGTGTGTCTTTGTCATCTTGATTAAAGAAGGCAGAGCAGACATCTCTCTATCTCAGAGTTGGATCAATGCTGTTAGCGTTGATTTGGGGAGATTACTCAAGGCAGTGTTAGGATTTTGGTGTTTTATCTCATTTGTTACTTTGATTTTTGGTTTGCTCTCCTGTTTAGTTAATCACTTCTGGATTTTGCTCCTAGCTGAGAGCATTTGCTTGTATTTTCTCCAGGTTCTTGTTGTGCCCCATTTTGGTGTCCTCTATCTCCTGATAAATACTAAAGATGCTCCTTAAAGATTTTCAATGAAGTCTAACAACTTCCAACAAGGTCTTCATACCAAGGATGAGAACGTGTGCTGAAGTGGAAAGACAATCATATAAGTGACGTCTGAAATGTCTGACAATATAAACTGAGGCATATTTCAGAACGGTCAACCTTCAGACAAAACTACTGAGCAACTTCTAAAAGTGAACTCCTTGAACACGGAAAAGGGATTATATAGATAAAATGTATTATTATTATTATTATTATTATTATTATTATAATAATAATAATAATAATAATAATAATAATAATAATAATGTTATTAGGCATAATAAAGGCTGCATGTGAATGTGACCACAGGACACACTGAGCTTTAACTGAAACCTCAGAGTTAATAACAAATCTAAAATAATATCAGCACTGAAACTGAACGAGTGTAAAAGATGACGACTGCTTACATGTTCTCACACGTCCTCAGTGTTACCAGTGAAGTTCTCCAGTTTTAGTGAAAGTCCACCTCACAATCCTAACCTGTACCTGCTAACAAACTCCTGCCGTCTTTAGATGTCATAAGAGTTTCATTCTGTGGATTCTGATTTTCTAGAAGTGTTAAGTTTGATTTCACTTCTTCTGAGTTCACAGCATAGACGTGAGTCCCGTCAAATCAAACCCAACGCTTATTGAGATGTAGTTCACCAGCAGGAGGTGAGATTCTCTTTTCTACAACTTTATTTGTTTGTTTGTTGCATTTCATGAATACATTTTGTTCTTCCAGTTTTGAGAAGAAGCCCACTGAAGATATCCTGTTGGCTTTGGATTTAATCAGATTATCACAGACTGTAACTTCCTCATCTTTTTCTTATTCCCTGTGTTTCTGTTTTGCACCATTTGAGGAGGTCAGCAATGTATTTTATTCTCTAATAAATCAAGTGCATGCCCTGACTCCATTTTGATTTCTTCTGCTGGTCTCCTCTCCTTCCTTGGGCTGACGTGATCCTCACACCACAAGTCTGCTTCTAATCTGAACAAAGGGTGATAAGTGTGTGCCCTGCTTTGTTAAAATCTAAAAAAGATCATAAAAGCACAGAATTCTCATGAGATCTGATAAAAGCTGAGGGTCTTTTTGTCAGATCACAGGCCATTTTATTTTAATGTGTTTCTGTCACTTTAAGTCTCAGGCATGTCAGTGTTGGCAGGCTGCCGTTTAAAAACGAAAGAAAAGGTAATCCGAGTAGGAACACTTAAAATAACTCCTTTTATGTTATTCCACGCCACCTTCTCCTTCGACAGCCTTATAAGACATTAAGAACATGAAAGGCTGACATATTGTACATGAAGTTCACAGACCGCTGATGAAGGACAAATCCTCGTGATGTGTGAGCTCTAAACGTGGAGAGTGGAGAGAAAACAAAGTGAAAGCAGTAAGTGGAGACATTATGGACGTTTATTGCATTGCTGTTGTTAATGAATCCTTAGGTTGTGAGTGATAAGAATTGTAATTTGGAGGCTCACTCACTCAGTAACGTGTAACTGGCTTATGCTACACAAGTTTACATTGAGGTCGTGCAGATGAAGTGTGTGTTTAATGAAGGAGCCATGAGCAGAGCAGAAGGCCTTCATATGAGATCAGGGTGCTGTCATCAATTAGCTTGTCCACCCTGAGTTTTCACCAGTAAAAGTAACTCAAGTCAAGACCACCACAACAAACATTAATGAACATTATGAACATTGACCAGGATTTTACAGATGTAGGTTAGCCTCAGCTCCACCACAGACTCCTTCAGCTCCTTCAATTCAAAAGATAAAGAACTGATCGTCTCCAGCATATTGTCACTCCTAGAAATGTAGGTGTGATGATTCAAACTTATTATGAGATCTGACTGTGCTGTGTGCTGATAATCATGAACGGGGAAACAGGAGTGCAGACAGTTTACGGTGTCATCAGGGTGTGTTAGGATGAAAGTAGAAATAAGCAGAGAACAACTGGGCTGTCAGGCTCTCCTTGTTGGTTTGATTACTGGATCTACTGGCACAACTGAGAGGCTTGTGTTTCATGAAATGGTGAAGACACATCAGGAGTACACATGAGAGAAAGACAGAAATGAATGAATTGGTGAATGAAGTCCTGTACCTAAGTTTAGTATCAAATGGCATTGCTAACATAATAAACATGAACATCATATACAGCATAGCAGCCAGTGTGAAATGAACAACAATATTACATTCAATCTGCAAAGATATGAGCACGTTTACTGGAGGTCTCATGTCTGTGATCTGTAAAATACTCCACTGAATGGGCTGAAAAATGAATGTTAAATAAGAAAGAGAAATCACTAAGAGAGAGAACCAGTTGTGCCAGTCCAATGAGGCTGTGTGATCTGACGCTGGAGATGTCGAGTGTTGAAGGCCTGTCTGAGTTCAAAGAGGCGTTTAAAAGATCAGGATTGTCACTTCTGGAGAAACTGCAATGTCTGTGACTTTCATGAATAAAATGGCAACCAACCCAAGGTAGACCTTTATAGTTAATAAACTGTTACCTGAATTTAGGCCATCAATTTTACATTTTCAAAGGTTTAGTTATTGTCCATACTGTTTATCTCAATGTTTTCATTTTTATTTAGAGATTTTGTATCATTTTGTGGCCTGATTACCACCATGTTGTGTTGACAGCAGATTTTCATTGTCATTCTATGACTACTGGTGACACGTCACTCGATGTCACAATTCTTCTGGTATAAAATAATGGTGTCCAGCTTGTAAATTATAATTATAAAGAGCAAAGGAATACCTTTCACAAATACCTTTTAATACCGTATAGCCGAAGGAGGCACCATTTGTTTTTTAGGCATCTGAACTTCTTTCCATTTCCCCTTTTTTTGTTCTGCTGGCCTCAGTTCTTTATTTATGAAATGTCCTCCTACATTCAGAACTGCTTTGCTTTCCTCTTTCATCTCCTGGTCATCTCTCTAAAGTGAATCTCATACTTTCTAGGACTCACCAGTCCATAATAGTAACAACAGAAGAGGAGAACAAATTCCAGTTGGTGACCACTGGGTGGGCCAGTCTGATGCCGATGTGTTTTGGGGGACTACAATAAGGCAAAGGTGGTGACAGACCACAGCTGTACTACTAATGTCTGCCAGTTTGATGACAGAGTGTCATTCCTGTGCCATTGTGGTAGAAATGATTAAAATCAAATTAGATAAGTGATGAACCGGGACAAGAGAGTGTGCTTATCGTAAAGATCAATGAGATAATAAATAGAAATAATAAAATAAAGAGCTGAGAGTCGAGTTGAGAAGCTCCACATTGACCAAAGTGTGCTGGCAGTAAATCAATAAAGAATGTCAGTTAAAGCCCTGGGGTTATTAACACGTAAACACAAATGATATAAATGGTGGTCTCTGCTCCTGTCATTTGAAGTTTTATCTGTGAGTTGTTTTACACACCAGTCTGTCAGAGGAGCTGACTTCACAGGTACAATGAGCTCTTCTTTGTGTTTCAGCCATGAACCTTCAGATGCGATGGACTCTTCTTATCTTATTGTTTCTACACAACACAGATATCTCCTGGGCAGGTATGGATGGATGGCTGGTTATATTTTGTTCATTTTTAGGTGTGGTAAATGTTTCGTACTATTTATTTACACATTTATCTTCATAGTAAAATTCAGCAGAAGGATATCTCTTTACAAAGAATATTTGTTTTTAATCTGGTTAGTCAAAAAAGTAACAGAAGATTTTAATTGTTTTTTGTTTTATGGTTTGCAATAATTTAAACCTAGAAAAAGAACTTCAGGGCAGTTTATTCTTCAAAAATTCAGAAGGAAGAAATGAAGTCCATACCACCTGTGAATGTAATGCTGGATTATAAGGCAGCAGTTATCAGGACACTAACATGGTTTTCATTAACTTTTGTCATTTTTTTCTAATTTACAAATCACATCCTGGTCGTCACTCCACTCTTCTGGTTTTCTTTCCAGTCAGCTTCATCGTCGTTGGTCCTTCTAAGCCCGTCGTCACTTATGTCGGTGAAGATGTGGTCCTGCCAGCCTCCCTCTCACCAGCTCTTAATGCTGAGGCCTTTGAAGTGAACTGGTTTACAACGGACATCAGGTCACCAGAGCTGTTATACACCAATTACAATATTGGGATACAGAGTGACAGAAGAAGAACTCTGAGCATAGACAACCTCAAGAACGGCAACGTGTCTCTAATAATCAGAAATGTCCGTGTTTCTGATGAACAGCTCTACAGATGTAATGTGTACTCTAAACAAAGAGAAGATGAGACTCAGGTCTCACTCACTGTTGAAGGTCAGTGTGCATTTGGGATTTACAATTTTTGTTTCTATTTGTATTATGGGATGGCCACAGTGAGTCAGTGGCTAGAGCTACTCCATGTTCACTTCCCATGAGCACTTGCTGTCTGTCCAGGGTCTGCACTTCCACCACCCCATCAAGTTTGACTTTTTTGTTTTTCCTCTCAGATAGAAAGATGTATGAATTGGGTGAAGTGTCCCATGATGAGATAAGGAAGATATTAATAATAGTGAAACATTATATGACACCTTTATCATGCTCACAGCTCTTCACGGAAATACAAAAAGAACAACAGGACATACATGACATTGGAAAAACACTAAATAAAGATAAATACAAGATATACAAAACAGTGAAATGAAATAAAAATCAATTAACCAGAATAAAATACAAAAATATGAAAAACTACAAGAAAACTTTGAATAAATAACATAAAATGTGATACATATGCACCTCATCTTCAGGTGGTCCTGCTGCTAAAACATCATGGTAGTCCCACTCTCTAAAACTGTCTACGAAGGAGACATGGCACATAACTAAATACAGTGAACCCTCGTTTATCACGGTTAATCCGTTCCAGACTCTACCGTGATACATGAATTTTCGCGAAGTAGATTTCTTTATTTATAAATCGAATACTTTTGCAGTTAGAGTATAGAAAACCTGTTTACGACCTTCTAAATACGTTTTTTAACATTATTAGAGCCCTCTAGACATGAAATAACACACTTTAGTCACCATTACACTCGTATTACCCAATATATTAGACAAAATAAGAGAAAATAAGACATATTAGATGTTACAAATATATTATTACAAGACTCACCCGCCTTTTAAGGCGACCGACTTTTATCCTCAATTTGTGTGCGCTCCATGTGTACATCAGGCATGTAAGTGTAGGGAATGAGAACATCAAAGTGCCCATTCATAACATCTCCCGAAAACCTAAGATTTTTTATCCCCTCGAGTGCCTGTCCAAAGTCGTACAATGTCTGCCCGAATCTGTACCGCTAAAGACGGAGTTTCATGCACTAAATAAGCTATAGATGAGAACAAGCAAGCACCATCTCCCCTGATATTTACTACGCGGTGAGGCATTTGTACTCCATTAACATTAATTATTTCCAGAGACATAATTTTGTATATTTTTCCAGCGCATCGCAACAAAAGCAAGGGGATGATGGGAGCAGCAGAACTCTGCTCACATCGCGTCACTTCGTACCGCAAGCCGCAAGTAGTAAGTCTGTGATAAGCGGATAATCCCGCTACGCTTTGCACTCACGGGATGGAAGGACAATCCTGACCACTTTTACATAGTAGATTATTGTACTGTACATTTTTTTTACACACACACAGTTCTTACACACAACCACTAACCTATGAAGGCACGACCTCAGTAGGAGAGTCTTCAGGTGGTGCAGTATCTTCAGCAGGTGCGTCATTGTCCTCTTCCACTGAAGGATTACTAGGAGTAGGCAGTGGATGTCTGGCTGAAGAACATCTTGATAGGCAGTTGCTGGCGCTGTCTTTTCATATGCGTGAGGAGGCTTTTGTAGGGTATTGCCATCTTTGATCATATCCAAGAGTTTCACCTTCTCCTGGATAGTAAGCATCTTCCTCCGGCACTTAGTTTTATTGTCAGAAGGCTTAGAAAAAGCAGCACGTTTAGGGGCCATGTGGGGCTAGATAAAAGTTCTCAGAAAGCGCATGCGTAGTGACGTAAGCGTGTATGAGAAAAAATCGAGATAGAGTGAAGCCGCGAAAGTCGAAGCGTGATATAGCGAGGGATCACTGTATACTAAAACATAACACATAAATAACAATCAGAACAAGATTCAAAACATAACAAACAAAAGTACAGAAAACCAATCATAAATACACAATTATAATATTTAAAGAATCACCAAAAAAAATCATCACAGATGATTAAACTCCACCTAAAGCAGGGTTAAGACCCCGGCTAAAACTTGATATTGGGCAGCATGTGGCAGGCTTGAACAAGTGGGACACAAAATGGGACATCAAGTGGGACAGCAGGTCACCTGAGAAGCGTGGACAGCTCCTGCCTCCCACCAAGACAGCATGCCAAGGAATCAGAATTCAGAAATCAAAGACGCTGCTCCTCTACGTTGAGGGGCTGTTGAACCGAAAAACTCCTCAGGTCTGCCCCACGTGGAGTTCAATATTTCAATCCTTGGTCTCTTTATTTATGAGTGTGAGGAGATTCAAAGGAATGTCATCAAAGTCTCAAAACCTGCCAACTTACCTCAGTTGGCCCCAAGCATTTTCAATATGATGCTCTGTTAAGTTTCATTAAATATTACCAATAAATAAAATTATCAGAAATAAGTAAAAAAAACAATAAAATTGAAGCCAACACTCCAAACTCAGAATGTGTTCACTGTAACCAAATTCCTTTATTTGAGCAGTTCATTCCTAACCGTATGCCATGTCAGCTGATGTTAAAGTGTTTCTTCTTCTTCTCTTCACTGATCTTCCACTCTTTTGTGTTTCATTAGTTTTAGGTGCTCAGCCCTCCATTTCTATGAGCTCCACTGAAGGCCAGAAGACCCGACTGGAGTGCAGCGCTGAGAAGTGGAACCCCCAACCAGAAGTCACCTGGAGGGACATGAATGGGGCAGACGTGACGTCACAGTCCACAATAAAGTCAGAGCGGGACTCCGAGGGTCTTCTGAGAGTGAGCAGCGTCCTCCCGGTGAAGGAGGAGTACAACGTGTTCAGCTGTCTGATGAGAAGTAAAGCACCAAAGCCAGACTGGCACTCCAGACTCAGTATCTATAGTACGTGATCAAATAGAGTGGCATTAGCAGCACCGCCATTGGGTCAATGTGCCATTTTTATACAGAATATGGCACTCAAGCACTTATTGGTTAACCTTAAAAGCTGGACTTCAAATTACTAAATATCTGGAAAATTCAATGTACTAACTAATTTTGTGTTAAATAATGTACCATAAACAGTGAAAAGAATAGATCAATAAGTGGAAACTTATTATGAATAAGAGATTGAACAGTCAGATACATGAATTCACACTAACACACACACACGCATGGACAAATCTACAATGTCAGATACAAATGGCCAGCCATGAAAATTAAAAAAAGTCCGTCCTAAAATTAGAAAAATAGAAAATTCAGTTGTGACTCAGTCTAGGAGTGGACTCTTAATTCTGCATCAAAGTAAGCGTGTAGATTAAAAGGCGTAGGAGACAAACACTGGAGGAGAACGACACTGAGTGGACATTAATGGAGGTGAGATACTGGATAATTAATGATGGAGAACGAGAGGGCTGATGGACACGTTGATGACATGGCTGTGAAGGTGTGTTTGGTCCCAGGCTCCAGCTACAGGAGCACATCATCTGTGGTGTAAATGCAGGGTCTCATGATGCTCCCCTTAGCATGAAGGAGTTCCACTTGATGGATTCTTCTGTGTGTTCCTCACCTAAACTTCATTCCTGTCTCACAGACTCACACATCTTCCCCTCATTTTGCAGGTTTCTCCCCAGGGGTCTCTGGCTGGTTGGTGGCTTTCTGTGTCTTGTTGGTTCTTTGCTTAGCGGTGACTCCCCTGCTGGTCATTCAATGGAGAAGAATGAGAGGTGAGGACAGAAGATCTCACATCGACATCAGAACAGACAGAATGCTCAGTAAATGGTAAAGTTATTCATAAATAATTCAACATTATATTCTTTTTTGTCTTCCCTAGAAACAAACACCAGATATGATTCAATAGGTGAGTACAATTTTAAATTTGCTGTTCTCTAATTTAGTTTCAATTTCATTTCAATGTGTGAATGAAGGAGAAACCCAAAATAAACTTCTTCATCCTAGCGTTTATCCCACTTGGCAGGGTCCGCTTTTCTGCAAATCCGTCTCCATTTGGCACGATCGAGGGATCTTCTGGGGCGGCATTGATGGTCTTCATGTATTCCTTTATTCTGTCCATCCACCTGTTCTTCGGCCTGCCACGTGGGCCCTGACCATCGGGATCAAGCCTCATAGCCATTTGCGTGCCTCGAGCAGTTTCTCCATGATTGGTGCGATGCCGAGGCGCTTTCTGACGTCTTCATTCGTGACTTGGTCCCAACACGTGAGGCCTAGGCACCACCTCAGCATTCGCATTTCCATCATGTGTAGGGCCTGCTCGTGCTTGCCGGTGGCTGGCCAACACTCCGATCA
>NW_024379980.1:0-11929 GCF_016835505.1 Polypterus senegalus
TGATCTGTTGCACTGTAAAGTCCCAAAAAACACAAAAGGTATAACAGGTTTACCAGCAAAAACAAGATGAACAAAATTCCAATAGAAGAATCCAAAGAGTGGTCAAAAAGACAGAGCAACAGGTCGAAAATCCAATAAATTGGAATAAGTAGAACAACAATCCAATAACTCCTCCCAAGCGCATTTGAAATGAACCAGCAGGCGCTGTGGGAGATCCTTCAGATTTGTAGGTAGGAGGATACTTACTGGTAGTGATTGGCAGGTGGCCCCGCCTCTTTGGGGGTTCTGCCACAAAATACATGAAGCATCACTGGGGCATTGAAATACAAATACAATAAATAGCAAATAAACATGAAATTAATTTATGAAAAAGAACCCAACATGAACATGAATTTGAATCACAGGAGCTTTTTGTGGAGGTCACTTTGATGTTTATCAGACTTTTATTACTATTGATTTGGCTCAAACAAAAAAGTGCTTATACAAAACATTATAATCAAGTACATTCTCTTTCTTATCTGATGTGATTGAATTATCTGAAAACTACACTAATAAAACAGGAAATCATAAGCACCGTTATAGATACACAGAATATAAGATGAAATCAATTAAAAAAAACTGTGGCTAAATATTCAAAAATAAACAAATAAGTAAATCCACAGAGTAACAGAGTTGCATTTGCTAAATATACACAAAAAATTCCAATGTGAACAGACTTACAATTACTAAACATATAGAAGAAAATTAGAAAGTGAACAGACTGACAATTACTAAACATATAGAAGATTATAGGAGTGAAGATTAGAAATTATAAAGTGAACAGACTTGTCAGGGCTACACATACATGAATAAAATCCCAAACTGTATTGCAGTTGCTGAATACACACAACAAATCACAAAGTGAACAGATCTGAAGCTGCTAAATACACATAAAATAATCAGAAAATTTAACAGACTTGCGATTGCTAAAAATATACAAAATAAAATCCCGAAGTGAACAGACTAATGGTTACTAAACACACACACACAAAGATGTCAAAGTGAACAGTCTTGTGATTGTAAAATTTACCAAATATAATCGTGAAGTGAACAGACTTGCGGTTTTTAAACACACAAGCATAAATATCCAGAAATTCACAAAGCTGCTGTTAGCAAATACAGTATATCACAAAACACATTAATATGAACAGAGAAACTTCTGTTGGACATTCAAATCAAAAGAGATATTTGCGTGGGTCAAAATTGTGATGATGGCTTCAATTATAAATCACACATCGATTATGAATCTAATAGAGAAGTTCTTATATGGCTCATGACTGTTACGTGCCCATATTGGTGTGCATTGAAATGGACTGCTGAACCTCCTGGAATGTGTTTCAAAAGTGGAAAAATCAAATGATCGCCTTTTGGAGAGCCTATCACCAATTTTAGTGTTTGGACTCCTGGGCTCCAAACATTTTTTCAGTGCCATTACAAAATATAACAGTGTGCCTCATTTGGCACAGAAACAATAATCAAAGGCAATTCCATGTCAGATTTTATAGCACAAGGACAGGCGCATCACCATTATCTTTGGAATATGGATATAAAGCCAATTCTAATCTCTCTGTCTTGCAAATGGAATCTGTAAATAAAAATGGATTTATTTTCAAATATGCGGTGTGCTGTTCCAAATGTGGAATGCTATGCAGGACAAACAAATCAGATTTTAACATATTAGCTTGCACTCCGACCTTTCCTGACCAGACCCTGGCTGGTAGAACGGTATGCAGCCGGTCTTGTGCTGGCCGTGAAGGTTAAAGGTTACAAAGGCAGCAGCCCACCCAGGCTCCCTACGCCCGAAAGTGCTAAAGGTTAATTAAATCACTTGAATAACAAAATTCCATAAATTCACATTAAATAGTACTAACTCTGGATAGACCCTGTAATCTAATATGTGGTCAGAAGTGCTGGAAGTGAATGACTGCAGCTACACGTCTGGAGGCTGCCGGCCGTAGCCTTTTCCTAATCAATACCCCGAAGGCCAGGCGGGACGCTAATCTTCATTAGTTTATTTATAACCTCTGTCTAGTCTGTCTGCCCCAATTCTGCATGTTCTGCTGAGGCCGTATGTTTTTTCAGCTCAATAAAGTAAGTGAGTTGATAACAGAGATGTGCCTGTCAAACCGTCATGTCGGTCGGTCAGTGGCCTCTGATTCAGATGTTTCGGATTAGGAGATGTTATAATGCACACACACACACACACCAAACACACACTAGAGACAATTTAGCATCGCCATTACACCTAACCTACAGTTGTGCTTGAAAGTTTGTGAACCCTTTAGAATTTTCTATATTTCTGCCTAAATATGACCTAAAACATCATCAGATTTTCACTCAAGTCCTAAAAGTAGATAAAGAGAAACCAGTTAAACAAATGAGACAAAAATATTATACTTGGTCATTTATTTATTGAGGAAAATGATTGAATATTACATATTTGTGAGTGGCAAAGTATGTGAACCTTTGCTTTCAGTATCTGGTGTGACCCCCCAATAACTGCAACTAAATGTTTCTGGTAACTTCTGATCATTCCTGCACACCGGCTTGGAGGAATTTTAGCCCATTCCTCCGTACAGAACAGCTTCAACTCTGGGATGTTGGTGGGTTTCCTCACATGAACTGCTCACTTCAGGTCCTTCCACAACATTTCGATTGGATTAAGGTCAGGACTTTGACTTGGCCATTCCAGAACATTCACTTTATTCTTCTTTAACCATTCTTTGGTAGAGCGACTTGTGTGCTTAGGGTCGTTGTCTTGCTGCATGACCCACCTTCTCTTGAGATTCAGTTCATGGACAGATGTCCTGACATTTTCCTTTAGAATTCTCTGATATAATTCAGAATTCATTGTTCCATCAATGAAGGCAAGCCGTCCTGGCCCAGATGCAGCACAACAGGCCCAAACCATGATACTACCACCAGCATGTTTCACAGATGGGATGAGGTTCTTATGCTGGAATGCAGTGTTTTCCTTTCTCCAAACATAACGCTTTTCATTTAAACCAAAAAGTTCTATTTTGGTCTCATCCGTCCACAAAACATTCTTCCAATAGCCTTCTGGTTTGTCCACGTGATCTTTAGCAAACTGCAGACGAGCAGCAATGTTTTTGGAGAGCAGTGGCTTTCTCCTTGCAACCCTGCCATGCACACCATTGTTGTTCAGTGTTCTCCTGATGGTGGACTCATGAACATGAACATTAGCCAATGTGAGAGGCCTTCAGTTGCTTAGAAGTTACCCTGGGGTCCTTTGTGACCTGCCGACTATTACGCCTTGCTCTTGGAGTGATCTTTGTTGGTCAACCACTCCTGAGGAGGGTAACAATGGTCTTGAATTTCCTCCATTTGTACCCAATCTGTCTGACTGTGGATTGGTGGAGTCCAAACTCTTTAGAGATGGTTTTGTAACCTTTTCCAGCCTGATGAGCATCAACAACTCTTTTGTGAGGTCCTCAGAAATCTCCTTTGTTTGTGCCATGATACACTTCCACAAACGTGTTGTGAAGAGCAGACTTTGAGAGATCCTGTTCTTTAAATAACACAGGGTGCCCACTCACACCTGATTGGCATCCCATTGACTCAATTTCACCTTCAAACTAACTTCTAATCCGTGAGGTTCACATACTTTTGCCACTCACAAATATGTAATATTCGATTATTTTCCTTATTAAATAAATGACCAAGTATAATAGTTTTGTCTCATTTGTTTAACTGGTTTCTCTTTATCTACTTTTAGGACTTGAGTGAAAATCTGATGAGGTTTTATTTATGCAGAAATATAGAAAATTCTAAAGGGTTCACAAACTTTCAAGCACAATTGTACATGTCTTTGGACTGTGGGAGGAAACCCATGCAGGGAGGAAAGACCCGAGCGAGCGTCTTACAAACTTATAGGGGAAAAGGCTACACCATTGTCTAGGACTATGAAAGAAAATGATATTCTATTAAAATTAGCACTAATATGAATTTAACTCAAAGCTTTAACTAAGCTCTAAGATTGGCTCTTACTGATGTTATCTACTACATGAAACTGGCAAAAGTCAAATTCGCACTTAGAGGATCTGTAGAAAACTTTATCGAAACCTGGCAGGATCTGATCAATAAGATTTTAGAATAAGCATTTAAACTGAGGAAGCAAATTCTCTCCCGTCTTTTTTCTTTTTCTTACTCAATTTATCTTTATTCATCCATCCATTATCCAACCTGCTATATCCTAACTATACGGGGGCTGCAGGAGCCAATCCCAGCCAACACAGGCCACTTAAGGCAGGAAACAAACCCCAGGCCAGAGCGCCAGCCCTCCGCAGTTCATTAATTTATCTATTTACTTATTTTAACTAGCTTTGAGTTTTTTCTCTGCTGGCCTAGCTCTCTTTCTCAGGGGTGGGGATTGATTCGTTTCAAACCTAACTTGAATTATTTAAATGAAATGTTTTTTGATTTTAATAAAATCAATAAAATAAAATAAAATAAAATAAAATTGAAAACGTACCTAAGGAGTGCACACACTTTTTTTCCCCCAGAATCTTCACTTCCGTTCCGGCAGTAAACAAGACGAGAAAAGTTGACATCTGTCTGACTTGGCTTTTTCACTTCATCTTTTGAATTCAGCTTTATGTTCTTGGCGAGAAGACAGTTTATTATAAATGTTGTTCCTTTCCTTAGTTATTTGTAATCCTAATTTACCGTAACGAAGTGAATTTATTCAAAAATCGAAATTACAATTTCATGTTTTCTTTGCGAGATCTTATTTTCGATTCTCCTTTCAGCAGCTTGGTTAAACAAGAAATTTCAAACATTCAGATATACAGTCCGTCGTATTTAAGTGCATATGAGTACCGCTTTGTAATATTTTAATGGAAAATATTGTTACAGTGGAACCTCGGTTTGCGAGCATAATTCGTCCGGAAATGTGCTTGCAGTCCAAAGTACTCTTATATCAAAGTGAATTTCCCCATAAGAAATAATGGAAACTCAGATGATTCTTTCCACAACTCAAAACTATTCGTATACAAATGATGAATATCAAATCTAAAGTAAAAATACATAAAACAAATTAACCTGCACTTTACTTTTAAAAAGAATCATGGCTGGTGTGAGTGAGTTTCTAAACTCTTGTGGGATTCCACCCAACGGAACGACCCGCGGAAGAGCGTCCCAAAACAATCGCAGTCTCCCAGCGCTGTAGCAGTTCACCGTATAAGCGCATCCAAAAAGATCGCAGACATGCTATAAGCGCCTGCTGTCGATGGGTGATATAAGGAACATTATAAAGATCCCGCTGCAATAAATAACAGCACTGTTGCTGTTTCAAGCTGAATAAAGCTGGTGTTGTTAAAGTACTGAGACTCAGCTTCGTGTTTTGGGGCGCAAGACGGGGACTCGCACTTTACAGCACACACACACACACAGTCACAATGCTGTAGTAAACAGTATACGCTCGTACGGATGTTGAGTATATGAGTGAGGCACACAGACTCAGACGGAGAATAGGAGATGATGATTGCCCTCAAGAGAAGAGAGAGAGACGAGATAAGGAGAGAGAGAGAGACGCACGCGTGAGCGAGAGAGATAAGGAGAGAAAGAGAGACATGCGATCGAGAGATAAGGAGAAAGAGGGGACTTACGGCGAGAGATAAGGAGAAAGAGAGATGCTTGCGAGCGAGAGATAAGGAGAGACGTGCGCGAGCGAAGAACCATCAGCTCAGTTGTGATCACATGACGCTCAGCAGACAAAGTGTATCCATACTACTTGAATTGCAAGACATCGCTCATTTATCAAGTCAAAATTTATTAAAAAATTTAGCTCGTCTTGCAAAACACTCGTAAACCAAGTTACTCGCAAACCGAGGTTCCACTGTATTACCACCCGTTGTTCCAAAATGGATTTATAATTGTCAACTATTAAAGTTTCAGTTAATTTTTACAAATCACACATTTATCCATCCATCCATCCATTGTCCAACCTGCTATATCCTAACACAGGGTCATGGGGGTCTGCTGGAGGCAGTTCCACCCAACACAGGGAGCATCACAAATTTATTCGGCCATATAAATTATCAATTGATAAAGTAATAAGTCACTTCCTCAAGTAAAATAATTATATATTTTAGAATTCTTTCATTTACATAAATTCATGAATCCCCATTCAGGGCCATCTTAACAGCGCCATAGGTCCCCTGGGCAAAGTTGAGCACTGGGGCCCCTATTTTGATAGCAAAACAGAAACATAACATAGTGTCACACACGTGCGCTTAGGAGGCAACCAACAAACCCAGAGGTGAGTGAATTACCACGAGACAAAGGGCTGAACTAACGTCTCTCTCACTCTCAAGCTCTTCACACCCAAAGAAGACAAAGAAAGAACTTATTACCTTACCTCCATCACTTCCTGAAGCTCAAAATGGCCATGCATCATCATTTCCGACCCACTGTGATGATGTCACTTCCGGTCCCACACTAATGACGCCACGTCTGGTCCCACGCTAAAGATGCCACTTCTGGTCCCACACAGATGATGTCATTTCCTGCCACCATTTTCTATATACATGCCCATAGACATATATAGGTAGACGCTGCATTCACTGTGTTGCCCAGTCGACACAATATATCAGTGCATCCGCCATATTGCGAGTGGCAAAAGTGCCATTTAAACTAAACCAGGTAGACGTGGAAACCGGGTTTTCTGATGAAAAAACAATAACGTTTAAAACAGTATCGTTTACATACAACAGATTTTGGCGAATCATTTACATGCAATTATTTATATCCATTTATACACTAATAATGGCAATTATTAAACAATAATAATAATAATTATTATTATTATTAAATAGTTCCTCCCATACAAGTATAATTTCTCAGACTGCCTTCTTCAATCAAACATTTTTAGACTTCGTCCTGTTCTTACACAACACAGTACTGAAGTATCGGTTAATGCCTGAGTCACCTCAATGTATAGATTACTGTAATGCTATTCTATCTGGCATCCCACAAAACGTATCCATACTACAACTTCTTCCAAATTCTGCTGCCAGGATAATAACCTGCTGTTCTAAATCCACTGAACGCATCACAGTGATTCTCTCTCAACTTCACTGGCTCCCTGCTAACTACAGACTACAATACTAAATCCGCTCTGAACATTTAAAGCTATTCACAACCTCGCTGATCTCCTCCAGACTGACACTCCTCTCACTCGCTCAGATCCTCATCTGCAGCTCGACTTTCTGTACCACACATCAGACTCGGTGCTATGGGAGCTCGAGCGTCTCTCATTGTGCTCCTCAACTCTAGGATCCTCTTCCCTCTCATATCCGTCAGCTCGATTCAATAACACATTTTAAAAATGCCCTCAAAACTTATCTTTTCAAACTGGCATACCAATTGTGAAGTTTGAACTGTTACTGCCAGTTATCTTTGTTTGTTTGCTAATTATTGCTTTTTGATTTATCATTCTCTTATTTTAATTTTACTAATGTTTAATTTTATTGTAAGGTGACCTTGAGTGCTAAGATTATAAAACAGGATTTTCTAAAAGGCCAAATATAACCAAAACAATTGTTCAGCCTTACCTATGAGATGTAATCTCCAGAGATCTGGTTTGAAGTGTACAGCGGTTTGTCCAATCCCAAGCAGTGCATTATTCATTACTTCACTCCACAGCAGTGCCACTGCATAATGGCGGCGACGTTGACATACGATGCTGCTGGTCATGAGGCGCCTAGTAATTCTATATCTATGTATATGCCACCCTGTCGATACTGTTTTGTCAAATGTTTTTGGTTTTGACCTGTTTTCATTCATTTTTTGAATCTAGTCCATTGGACATTATTAGGGGTCATTCCCCAACTCTTTCTGATGTGTTTGAGTTGTTTTTTGACTTATTACAATAGGCATTAGAAAAAACATTGTGCCATATGCCCGGTGTGCCCATGAGTTAAGATGACCCTGTCCACCTTATGCTGAAAAGGAAGTGCAAGTTCACAGACTGCTTGAACAGCAGATGTCCTTGTTTTCGAAGACGCAGAACAGATTGCATTGAGGGGCTAATGCTGACAAGATTCTATTTCAGTAGCACGCTAGGTAAATATTTCTATTGATATTTATGCAAAACCCCAGATTTACAGAGAAAAATAGCTTCAGTGGGAAAATATAAAAGACGTGGCGCATTATCCTGCTGGAAGGAGCCATCAGGAGATGGGGACAACTACAGTCATAAAGGGATGGACATGGTTAGCAACCATACTCAGGGAGACTATGACATTTTCACGATGCTTAGCTGGTACTAAGAGGTCGAAGGTGTGCCAATAAAGTATCCCCCACACCAAAACACCACTACCACCAGCCTGAGCCCTTGATACAAGTCAGGATGGATCCCTGCTTTCATGTTGTTGATGCCAAATTCTGACCCAACCATCAGAATATTAAAGCAGAAATTGAGACTCCGCAGACCAGGCAACATTTTTCCAATCTTCTGTTGTCTAATTTCTCCCTGCATGGAGTTTGCATGTTCTCACCGTGCAGTCCAAAGACATGCAGGTTAGGTGCAATGACGATTCTAAATTGTCCCTAGTGTGCGCTTGGTGTGTGTGTGTGTGCGCGCACTGCGGTGGCTGGCGCCCTGCCCGGGGTTTGTTTCCTGCCTTGCACCCTGTGTTGGCTGGGATTGGCTCCGGCAGACCCCCATGACCCTGTAGTTAGGATATAGCGGGTTGGATAATGGATGGATGGCTGAATAGATAGATAGGAAAGGCACTATATAATAGATAGATAGATAGATAGATAGATAGATAGATAGATAGATAGATAGATAGATAGATAGATAGATAGATAGATAGATAGATGCATCCGGAAAGTATTCACAGACATCACTTTTTCCACATTTTGTTACGTTACAGCCTTATTCCAAAATGGATTAAATTCATTTTTTTCCTCAGAATTCTACACACAACACCCCATAAGGACAACGTGAAAAAAGTTTACTTGAGGTTTTTGCAAATTTATTAAAATAAAAAAACTGGGAAATCCCATGTACATAAGTATTCACAGCCTTTGCTCAATACTTTGTCGATGCACCTTTGGCAGCAATTACAGCCTCAAGTCTTTTTGAATATGATGCCACAAGCTTGGCACACCTATCCTTGGCCAGTTTCGCCCATTCCTCTTTGCAGCACCTCTCAAGCTCCATCAGGTTGGATGGGAAGCGTCGGTGCACAGCCATTTTAAGCTCTCTGGAGCTCTGACAGAGTGACCATTGGGTTCTTAGTCACCTCCCTGACTAAGACCCTTCGCCCCCGATCACTCAGTTTAGATGGCCGGCCAGCTCTAGGAAGAGTCCTGGTGGTTTCAAACTTCTTCCACTTACAGATGATGGAGGCCACTGTGCTCATTGGGACCTTCAAAGCGCAGACATTTCTCCGTAACCTTCCCCAGATTTGTGCCTCGAGACAATCCTGTCTCGGAGGTCTACAGACAATTCCTTTGACTTCATGCTTGGTTTGTGCTCTGACATGAACTGTCAACTGTGGGACCTTCTATAGACAGGTGTGTGCCTTTCCAAATCATGTCACATCAACTGAATCTACCACAGGTGGACTCCAATGAAGCTGCAGAAACATCTCAAGGATGATCTGGGGAAACAGGATGGACCTGAGATCAATTTGGAGCTTCATGGCAAAGGCTATGAATACTTATGTACATGTGCTTTCTCATTTTTTTTTATTTTTAGTAAATTTGCAAAAACCTCAAGTAAACTTCTTTCACATTGTCATTATGGGGTGTTGTGTGTAGAATTCTGAGGAAAAAATTAATTTAATCCATTTTGGAATAAGGCTGTAACATAACAAAATGTGGAAAAGTGATGCTGTGAATACTTTCGGATGCACTGTAGATAGATAGATAGATAGATAGATAGATAGATAGATAGATAGATAGATAGCTAGATAGAAAGGCATAAATAATAAATAGATAGACAGATAGATAGATAGATAGATAGATAGATAGATAGATAGATAGATAGATAGATAGATAGATAGATACTGTAGATGGCTCTGGATGGATAGATGTTGTCTAATTTTGCTGAGCCCGTGTGTATTGTTGCCTCAGTTGCCTGTTTTTAGCTGACAGGAGTGTCACCCGGTGTGGTCTCCTGCTGCTGTAGCCCACCTTCTTCAAGGTTTGACTTGCTGTGTGTCCAGAGATGCTCTTCTGCACACCTCACTTGTAACGAGTGTTTATTTCAGTTCCTGTTGCCTTTCTATCAGCTCAGACCAGTCTGGCCATTCTCCTCTGACCTCTGGCATCAACCAGACATTTTAAGAACTGCTGCAAACTGGATATTTTCCCTTTATCAGATATGATGGATGGCTGGCAGCTCAACCCGGCTGGGACACCCCTGAAGTGGAAGGATGGGGGGAAAGGCAGCTTTTACAGGACACTGCTTCCCCCAAAACACTAGATGGCAGCTTCCCTGGAGTGTAGCTGTGCCCGATCCCTGCAGGGCATCCTGCGACTTGGAGTCCAGTTTCTCAGCCCTGTTGGTGCCGTGGGTGCCGCCAAGGGGAGCTATTGTAGGACCTGGGGTGTCATGCTTCCCTTACAGCCCGGACATGCTTGGAAGTCCTGAGGACGAAAGCCCGCAGTAGTTCTGGGCTGATTAAAGACTTGGGATTCTCCATCTGACCCGGAAGTGCTGGCAAGTCACGTGGGAGGAAGAGTAGGAGCACTTCCGGGTCAAGAACTATATAAGAGACTGATGGAGACCCAGCAAACGAGCTGGAGTTGGGAGGTAGTTTTCAGAGCTTGCTTGGAGGTATGGAGCAGAAAATTGTATTAATTGTTATTCGTTTATTTCTGTATGGTGTCTGCGGTGCTTAAAAGGCAATTTAAAGGAAGACGAATAATTAAAAGATCTTCTTATTGTCTGTTGGGTTCACGGGGCAACAGCGCCCTCTAGCGTTCTTACACAGAGCATTCTCTGTAAACCCTAGAGATGGTTGTGTGTGACAATCCCAGTAGATCACCAGTTTGTGAAATACTCAGAACAGCCCACCTGAGACCAACAGCCGTGTCACGTTCAAAGTCACTTCAGTCCCCATTCTGATGCTTCAGCAGGTCGTCTTGACGATGTCTTCAGGCCGAATTGCAGTAAGTTCCTTCCGTCTGATTGGCTGATTAGATATTTGCGTTAACTAGCATTGCACCTCATAAAGTGGCCGGTGAGTGTAAATTGAACTGTTTGGGCAGAACACCAAGCATTATGTTTGGTAAAGACCAGGCACTGCTCATCACAGGACTAATACCATCCCTACGGTGAAGCTTAGTGGTGGCAGCATTACAGAAAGGGGGAGATTGCCCAGAACTGAGAGAAGGATGAATGCTGACAAATACGCAGAAGTCGTTGAAGTAAACCTACTCTAAAACTCATGCCACCTTTGACTGGGGGTGACAGTTCACCTTTCATCATGACAATGACTCAAAGCCAAGATGGCGCTGGGGTGGCCTCAGGGCAAGTCTCTGTGTGACAAAGCCAAAGCCCAGATTTAAACCTTATTAGACTGAGACCTGAAGATGGTGGTTTACAGACATTTCCTATCCAATCTAATGTAGCATGAGAGACTCTGTCAGGAAAAATGGGAAAAACGGCCCAAATCCAGGTATGTAAACCTTGTAGAGAATTACCAAGAGGCCTTGAAGCCTAAAATTATTGATGCCAAGGGGCCCAGGGTCTGCCACATGCACAGTCATTGTCTGAACTTTCTTTCAAAATGAACTTTTTTGCAAGGGTTTCTTTCCCTTTGGTGTTGACTTTGTTTTCCGTTCTATTCTGTGCTTGTCTAGTCCATTAGATTGACTGCTTGTTTCTTAGACCTTTATTCTTTGCTCTTTG
>NW_024379981.1:0-63818 GCF_016835505.1 Polypterus senegalus
AAAAACAGCTAAAAAGTCAGAAAAAGCGACTGGGGATTGGGACGGGGATGAGTTGAAAGTTAAAAACAGGGAACGTTTAAAAAAAAGAAGATTAAGAGGTGACATGATTGAAGTGTTTAAAATTAGAAAATTAGTACAGTGGATCAAGACTTTTTTTTTAAAATAGGTTCATCAAGAAGGGGATACAGTTGGAAATTTTGGGGGGGGAAATTTCAAACAAACTTGGAAGGTTTTCTTTACAAAAAACGATAGACACTTGGAATAAAAACCAATAGGGGGTAAACAGTGAGACTTTGGGGACTTTCAAAACTCGACTTATGTTTTGGAAGAAAAAGTGGACAGGACTGGCGAGCTTTGTTGGGCTGAAGGCCTGTTCCGTCTAAGTTTCTTAATGTTGAATGTGGGCACTTCTACTTCAAATTTCCATTGTTTCAAAAAAGGGGTTAGTATTTTTAAAGGAAAAACTTATAATATTTTAATTTGATTTGTAAAAGAAGGGAATAATTTAAAATTGGTTTTTTAAAAAAATTTTAAAAATTCAAAAAAATTAATGAAAACAAAAAGAAATTTTGAATTTTAATTTTTTACACGGGGTTTTTAATTTGAAATTGCATTGGTGACTTTTTTTTTGATGATGAAACTGTTAGCGTCCCCCAGTTGTAGAGACTTGGATTTCCCTGTGCACCCCCAAATTAAAATTTGTGTTGGGTGGATCAAATCAAAAATAAAAAAATCTGAAAATGTGCCCAAAAACTTTTTGGGTTTCCCCAAAAAATTTAAATGAAGGGATGGGCACACATGGTAAGGATTGAAAACACTGAATAACAAATTTTAAGCCCATGTTTAAAAGAGCATTTTTACTTTTTGGTTTGTTGGGCTGGGACAGCGGGTCGTGTTTGCCCCGAAATGAAGGCGGAGGGCCCATGTTTTTTAAATAGTAAAAGGGGGGGGTTTCAGGGGGGACTGGAAAAGGGAATCATATCATATCCTCTCACTGGCACAGACAAAACCATTTTCATTTTTTCCCAAAGTCCTTCCTTTCTGTCTGACTGTTTCCCTTTGCCCCCTCTCCCCGCGGGGAGGCTCCTTTTGCGGGGCGGTTCCCTGCGGGTTGCGGACCCCTAAAACCGTACTGGTTGGGGCCGTTTCTGCCTAAAGTGCCTCACGTTTTCCCACAATGGGAATTAAAGATTAAAAATAACAGAATCCCCCGCCCGTTTTCGCCAAAAATTAAAAATAACAATCTAGTAACCCCGGTCTTTTCCCCGTTGATATCTGTAAACTCGGTCACTGAACGGAATGCCCCCCAAAATTCTTAGTGAAACTTGGGGGGCTATTGCTGTTTTTTTTAACAACAAATTAATGATATTGGGGTATATATTACCCCCCAACCGTCCTCTTAAGCCTAAACTCCATTAAAAACCCAATTTTTTCCCGGATAGTTTCCTGTTTTTTAAAAATAATTTCTCAACTGAGACCTCCACCTTGTCCTCGACCCAATAAACTTTTTTTTTTAAAAAAGGTCCGTGCTTTGATATAATTCTTGACTGTCTGGTCAAAGGGGTTTCCCGACTTTTTTTAAGACTGCTGTGTTAAAACCTCCTCTAAAAAATAATCTCGACTCCTCTGGCATTTTTGGGTTTCAACCCTGTTTTCTGGGGAATGGCCATCTTTAGCTCAATGATCACCTCAATAAACCTGCCATTTCTTGATAACAGTCGGGTTTCAAAAAAAAATCACGCAAAAAACTGCACTCATTAAAGTTAAATGACGGGGGAAAATGGCGGGGCTTTTATCTTTGTCATCTTCTTGGTCTGGTCCCACATTTAATCCCATCTATCACAATTTTTTTAGAAATCACCTTAGTCAATGGGTGGGCCTCTCGGGAGGGTTTTAAAATTGGTTTGAATCCTCCTGGGGTAGAAAATGTTTTGTTAGGTGTGGTATTTATACTTCAATGAAAATGATATTCTATATGGTGGTCAACAAGGCTCTATCCTGGCCCCTTGTTTTTTAAATTTCCCCCGATGAGGTAGATTATCCGGGCATAATGTGAACTCCCAAGCTATCTGATGCCCCCTGTATTTATCAACAGCCCGATATGACTCTCTTCATTCCGACACAATGTTTCACTTGTTTTTCCCAAATGGATGAAGTTATTTTCTCAAACTAAAAAAAAAGAAAACTGAAATTTTAGTGATTGGCAATAATGGATATAATGAGGTTTTTAGAAATAAACTTATACATTAAGATTAAAGTAAAGGGCGGGGGTAAAATTTGGGGGGTAACTGTTGACTCTGACATGAATTTAAAATTGCATATTAATCGATTAAAAAAGGACATTTTTTACAAAATATAGCAAAAGTTAATCTTATAACATTGAAGATGCTTGAAATGAGTTCCCCTTTTTTTTTCATTTAAAACTAGATTCTTAGCACCCCTCTCAGGCCATAAAAAAATCAATCATTTGAGTGCGAATGGGCTGCTAGAATTTTAAATGGAAAAAAAAACCCAAGCACATCACAGCCCTTGCACCCTATCTGGTTTGTGTTTCAAATTGACTTTAAATACTGTAATGGTTTACAAAGTCTTAATCATCTGCTCCATCTTTTATCAAAAACGCACCCCCCCTCTCCTTGTCTTCAAATGAGGTTCTGCTTAAATTAAGAGCTAAATTTAAAAAAGAAGTAAGGGGCCATCTGCTGTTATGCACCTAAAATCTGCAATAGCTGACTGAAAGAAATTCACCAAGGTAATACGTGGGCTCTTTAAAACATGGCTGAAAACACATTCTTAACATGGGACCCCCGTTTCATCTTAATTTAACCCTGATGTCTATAAAATTTTTAATTATTTTCTGATGACTCAAATATCTGTACTAACCCTACTCTCGTCTGTTTTTTTTCCGTTTCTGTGTGGCGACCTGCACCCCCCCCGTCCCTTTGTGATGCCCCACATTGATGGATTAAGGCCAGAAGTCCACGACTATCTCATAAAATCCTTCCTGAGCCCTGAATACAGAAGGACTGATTGGGGTCATTGATGCAGGTGGCCCCGGGGCCCTGGGGAAACCCCGATTTTTTTTTTTTATAAAAGCCCAAAAGTTTCTTTTTGTTTTCTTTTTGCCCAAGACCTTTACTTTGATTCTATTTTAATTAGTTTTCCCCTTATATTAATTTTTTTTTATTTTGTTTTTTTCTCTTTCTTCATCATGAAAACACTTTGAGCCCTTGCTTGAGGCTTGCGGAAAAAATTTGTTGGCTGGGACCGAGCCGAGACCAGCGATCAATCAAAAACCTTCATCACAGGCCTGCTCTGTGAAAAAATTTCTGCTGAATGAAGTCATAAAGAAATTAAAAAAACAACAATCATCCACCCCACCCCGTTGGGGCCCCCTTTTGTAAAAACTTTTTTTGATGGATGTCTCTTATTGGGTCTTAAAAGGTACTTACATCAAACCAAAAACCCGGATATGGTACTGTGAATAGTTAATACGAAAAGAAAAACAAACACCCTGCCTTTTCTTTTTAAAAAACCCAAGGTAAATTTTTGAACATCATGTCCTATGACATTAATACTCGGACACGGGCCCCTAGATCTCTCTTTGGACCATTACAGGTAAAGATTATAGTTTTTTTGCAGTCCCATTACAAGACCCCTGCACCTACAGGAAGTTGGAAAATTTAAAGTAAAGCTCTTTGTTTGTCAGAATCAGGGGGTTTAAAGCGCCCAGGGCCATATTCTAAAATATCTTAGATTATATCTATTTAGTTAGCATGTCGGACTGTTCATTTCAATATTGGCATATTTCCCTGACCAGGGGGTTCTTGTCAAAAGGTTAAAATAAAACAGACATCGGATTTCCTATTGGAACAGCAACATTTGTTATATAGTGTATGGTTTTCTTGCTTCCAATTTTTTTAAACTCTTAAACTATTGAATTTCAAAGTAAAATGCCCCCAAACTTTGTTTATAACTAAACCTTTTAAATAGATCGTTTCTTGATAATACTTAACACTAATTGATATCATTAAATTTACTTTTTTTCTTCTTTATCAGGTTTAATATTTTTAATTTTCCTTTTTAAGTTTTAATTAAAAAAGAAATCTTTAAAAAACATATTCGCTATTCCAGAATACATGTCAAAAACTTTTATTTTTTCAAATGTTTTTTTTTACATCCGGCGTTTTCAAATTTTTAAAACCCCCCCTTTCAACTTCATGGTTATTTCTTATAATTCTTTATTTAATTATTATTTTGGTGTCCCCACCATAAAACAATCTGTTCATATTCTAAAATCCCAAAATTTAATGATCTTCCTGAATCAGGAACACAAGCCTCCTTTTAGTGCCCGTAAGATTCTAAAATAAGGTTCATGTTAATCAGCCCCAATTTTTGGAAAGTTAAATAATGTTTTTTGTTTTTTTACAATCCTATGAACTGCCTACATAGATGACAGTTTAGCTGATAAATCCTCAGAACACGTAGGTTCTGTTGTATTCTGTGAGCTTTGGGTGATCCCTTTTGATCTGGTCTTAATATGTTTTTAATCTCCTCTGTGACTTAGTTTTTAAATTTTAGTTTTTTTCTGTCTTATATTTGTGATGGGGCAGTCAATGTTTCATTTTTGGGAAAAATAATGTCGTTTTAACCCGCCCCTGACTATGATCCTGTACAAACCCTGGGCCCTTTTTCTCTTTTAAAAAAGTTTGCAGACATTTTGACTCTTGGAATCACAGTTTAAACTTAACCTAACCTAACCCTTCACCCGAAATTTCTAAAACAAAGGGGGCTTTTTCAAACAGAGGAAAAGCAGTTTTTTAATGACCTGTCCTATGTCACCTGGACCCACCAAAAAAAAAAATGAACCCTTTACAGTTTTAGTAAAAATTTTTAAACCTTTTTCTAAAACATATAATGTATGATGTAACTATTCACTAAAACATTTTCCATCCTGTTTTCCTAATGTGTCCAAAATAAACCTAATCATCCTCACCCTGGTGTATCTGCTCTATAACATACTATACTGTTCTTATTTTTTGGGGTTCATAACTGTTAAAAAGTAAGGCTATTACCAAGCATTTCAAGAAATTTCTAAAAATTTGTATTATACAAAAACCCTAGTAAAAATGTTTATCCCCGTCGATGAAAATCTGTTTTAAATTAAAGCCTGAAAAAAAACTGTTTTCTAATCATCTATAAAATGTTTTGTAAATAAAGCAAACACAATTTATAACAAAAATGGAACACCAATGGTGGCTGAATAAACAAGGGTATCTAACTTAACTTGAAATCCAAAAGTGTTTTAAAAAAAAAACCCCACAACAGTGGTTTTCTCAAACTCTGGAGGGGGCCCGCTGGAAAGAACAAAAGGGCTCAAAGATGTGAAAAAAGAAAACAAAAAAGAAAATATGAAAAAAACCCTCTATTTAACCTAAAACAAATTAACAAACTACATTCTGATACAAAAAAAAAAAAAAGAATAGACAAATGTATAAAGTTAAGAAATATAAAAAAATATGCAAATAAAGTGTAATGAAATAAAATCTGTTTTTTTATGTATTTATTTTTTTATGATTAGCAGGCCAAAAATTTTGGGCCCTTTGAGAAAAAAAAAATCAACATTTGTGTTGGCAGAATCTGAATTTCTTGGGCTGGCAAGAGAAATATATGATAGAAAATATCTGATGTTCCCGTTCCTTTAGGGACTTTTACTGGCTATTATCATTTTAAAATTTACAGAAATTAAGTTCTATGCTATGTTTGGGGGGGATGTGATCAGAAAGGCACTGATGATTCCAAAGATCAGTCAAAAAAACTGTTGGAAAAAAGGGCAGAACTCTTTTTTGGGAAAAAAGGCTTTTTTTATAATGTTTTAAAATTGGACCTTTACAAAAAATGCTTTTTAGATGCTTTATTTTTTAAAAAATGCTTTATTTTCTTTAAAGCATCTGGTCATTTCTTGGGTACTGAAAATGTATTTTGTTCACTAAAAACTTTGGGGTTTCATTAATCATTACCTGAATATCGATCATTGGGTTTTAAACAGAAGAGTAATCCCCGCTCTGCTATTTTTTGAGCTATACAAAACGTGCTGATCGTGGTCTATTTATGAGGGCACTAGCATGACTAAAAACTGCGATTTTAAACGTATTTTTTGTTCAATGAACTTACAGGTGCAGAAGGGGTTCTTACATCCCCTTTCCTCTAGTTAAGCAAGAATCGCTTAACCTTCTGCATCTAAGAGCAAACGTTATTGAATAATTTTCAGAGACAAAATTTTAAATTGATAAAAGGAAAAGTTGTCTTGGAGACGGATGACATAACCAGATTACCTTTATAAAATCAGTAAAAGCTGTCAAAAAAAAAAAAAAAGATCTTTGGGTGTCCAAGCAAAAAATGGGGCACCTGGAAGCGAAACCTCTAGCAATACCGTTTGTGGGTTACCTTTTCCCCTTTTTCTTTTATTTGACCTTCATACTTTCTCCTCGCCTTTTAAAACGGGGGGCTCTGCAGAGATTCCGCATTTCCGGGGTCCCCCTTTTGCAGGTAGTTCGTCATTTTGTCAGGTTAATGCACCACCTGCGGCTTTAAAACCCTCCTGTTTCCGAGGGGGGGCCCCGTTTTTAATTTTCGGGCCCGAGACAAAACTACTTGATTGGATTACCCGTTTGGGAAAAAAAAAAACTAATATTTTTTGCTTCATCCCATAATTTGTACGTTTCTAGAGATAGAAAAAAAGCTACATCTTATATTATACCAAAGCCCCCCTCCCCCCCGCGGGGCCCCCCAAAGCGCCCCGGGGAAAAAACTTGGGAAAGGGGGAAACCATACGTTTTTGTTCAGCCGCTTATACCAAAAGGCTATACCAAACAAATTTTACCATAAGTAATGAAAATGATTAAACCCTTTCCCCTGAAAAAAAACCATTTCTATTGGCATAATCACTCACCTAAAGGATTTTAAAGGGCCACCATACTAAAAGGTTGACCCCCTTTTGCCTTCAGAACTGCCTTAATTCTACGTGGCATTGATTCAACAAGGTGCTGAAAGCATTCTTTAGAAATGTTGGCCCATATTGATAGGATAGCATCTTGAAGTTGATGGAGATTTGTGGGATGCATCCAGGGCATGAAGCTCCCGTTCCACCACATCCCAAAGATGCTCTATTGGGTTGAGATCTGGTGACTGTGGGGCCATTTTGTACAGTGAACTCATTGTCATGTTCAAGAAACCAATTTGAAATGATTCGAGCTTTGTGACATGGTGCATTATCCTGCTGGAAGTAGCCATCAGAGGATGGGTACATGGTGGTCATGAAGGGATGGACATGGTCAGAAACAATGCTCAGGTAGCCCATGGCATTTAGTGATGCCCAATTGGCACTAAGGGGCCTAAAGTGTGCCAAGAAAACATCCCCCACACCATTACACCACCACCACCAGCCTGCACAGTGGTAACAAGGCATGATGGATCCATGTTCTCATTCTGTTTACGCCAAATTCTGACTCTACCATTTGAATGTCTCAACAGAAATCCCGAGACTCATCAGACCAGGCGACATTTTTCCAGTCTTCAACTGTCCAATTTTGGTGAGCTCGTGCAAATTGTAGCCTCTTTTTCCTATTTGTAGTGGAGATCAGTGGTACCCGGTGGGGTCTTCTGCTGTTGCTAGCCCATCCGCCTCAAGGTTGTATTGTGGCTTCACAAATGCTTTGCTGCATACCTCGGTTGTAACGAGTGGTTATTTCAGTCAAAGTTGCTCTTCTATCATCTTGAATCAGTCGGCCCATTCTCCTCTGACCTCTAGCATCAACAAGGCATTTTCGCCCACAGGACTGCCGCATACTGGATGTTTTTCCCTTTTCACACCATTCTTTGTAAACCCTAGAAATGGTTGTGCGTGAAAATCCCAATAACTGAGCAGATTGTGAAATACTCAGACCGCCCATCTGGCACCAACAACCATGCCACGCTCAAAATTGCTTAAATCACCTTTCTTTGCCATTCTGACATTCAGTTTGGAGTTCAGGAGATTGTCTTGACCAGGACCACACCCCTAAATGCATTGAAGCAACTGCCATGTGATTGGTTGATTAGATAATTGCATTAATGAGAAATTGAACAGGTGTTCCTAATTATCCTTTAGGTGAGTGTACATTGATGGGGTTGTATAAAATAATTTAAACACTGCTTAATACTACAATACATAAATACAAAAGCAATTAGATGAAATAAATGAAAATTTTACCTCACTTTACTTTTTAATAACATCGTAGATACCGTCACTCTCGGCTAATGGTATGCAGCAGCCATGTCCCGGATACGCATGCCACCTTCATACTTTTCAACAATCAATTCAAATTTACATGAAAAAACAAAATCACGTTGTGACGATGCAGGTTTGCTGTATGCTCCCATCTGCTGCGGGAGCCCTTGAACCCTACACCGTCGGTAATGTGCCTCACTGCTAACCTCATCGGTAAAGCAAGGGGATGGTGAAAAAGTGCAAAGTGCTTTTATTAAAACAATTAACAAAACAAGGTGTTCAAATTAAAGTGCAGTCTCCAAAGTTCCAATAAATAATCCATAAAATCAGAAGTGAAACATGGAGGTTAAAAACAATAGAAAAAAGTATTCTTAAAAACAACGAAGTTAAAATAGAGCAGGAAGCATTCTTTAAAAATAAAAATAAAATAAAAAAAACCAAGAAGAAGCCCGGTGCCTTTTTATCTGGCGGCCCCCCTACTTCCCAACAGGGGACTCGCCCTACTTGCAGATGACGTTAACTCTGTCTACTTCAGCAACTTGCTCGCTCTCTCTCTCTCTCTCTCTCTCTCACTCACTCCTCACTCAACCTCCCGTCCGTTCATTTTTTACTCCCCTTCTAGCTGACTCGCGCTTCTGTTTATCAAGATAAGCAGCCCCAGGAACAATCATGAATGCGGACGGTCCCTCACAAGTGCACTTTGGTGAGAAACGCCCACATCGCTAATCGCCTGACAACCTTCAGCCACATAACCACCGCCCCTCACCAAGCTGCGGCGGTGATTATTTATTTTAAAGCTGGACTTTGACAGGAGCTGTGGACCCACTATATCACACGTGAAAGTTCACAGAGAGTTATAGTGAGGGTTGTTCACTGAATGCTAGCAACTGGCACACTAACGCTCGTGGGCAGTCGTGGCTTTGTCTCGAGAGAGGTAAAGAAGGTTAGCACGCGAGTCGTATTCCAAACAAAGGCCGTATACCAAGCAAAATTTTTCGTGTCCAAACAGGACGTATACCAAGTTGAACTTATTCCAAAGCAAACGTATACCAAGGTACCACTGTATTCATATTAAGGATAAAATATAAGGATTCAGCCATCCGTTTTTTAAAAACATACTCATTTGGCGCATATAATAATCATGAATAAGGCTTACCGTGATCCTGGAGAATAGTCTGCATGGAGAACAGTTATATTTCATTTAGTCCTATCCAAAGATAAAAGATATAATTTTTCTATGAAGTTCATATAGACGCTGGGGGCTACGGGCTTTGGAAACAGTTGAAAAAATGACTGACATATTCGTGGCTTGCCAAAGAGTGTTTTAAAGGCCTTTCTCTATCACCAGATGGCCCGCATAGAATTCCTCAGCAGCATGGGGGCAGGTTGGGTGGGAGATTACAGTTTCGGTACCAGCCGGTGAGCTCGTAGGGCCTCACCAAGCGGGGGGATGGGTGCTCAAAATGGGTGGGCTCAGTTGTTTGCAAGCGAATTCACAGAGTCCTCCCCCAGGTGGGGTACCTAACTTCTTCCACCTACAGTCACTTGCCTGCTCGCGCGCGCAACGTGGCTGTTGGATCCTGTCCAGCTTGCAGAGCCTGACTTTCCTTCTTGCGTTTAGAGCAAGAAGAGCGGGGCTGTCGGCTAAAAGCTGGGGCTGAGAAATGCCACTTGGTCTTTCTGTCTGGGAAACCTGCTGCTTGAGGATTTTCTGTGAGATGGAAGATTCAGTAGCTGGATGCTTAGATCTTTCTGTGAAAGGATTTTCAGGGAGATGGGAAAGGCGGCTTGACTTAGATAAAATTACGAGTGATAAACCAAAGATTAGATAGATATTTTAAAAAATAGATACAGGGGGTCTTACCCAAAGCAGGAGCGGCTATAAGGTAACTCGGCCTGGCTGGAACGCTGCGACCTCGGTCATAGATTCCATTTCCTGATCAGAGTCTTTAGAAAATGCTTTGCTGTTTTATACCGCACTTTCAGAAGTGGCTGGGAGGCCGGTCATCAGGGGCTGCCTCACTGGGGGGCCGAAAGGGGGTGGGATCGTGCTCGGCTGGCTCAGACCGTGTCTGCGCTCTGACAGTTTGTCATCTGGCAGCAGCAAAAAGCACATGGAGAGAGAAAGAAGTGAAGCACACCGAGACCTGCTCTCAGCCCCTGACAGCCCCTGCGAGCAGGTCTCGGTGTGCTTCACTTCTTTCTCTCTCAATTTGCCTATTGCTGTGGCAAGATGACAAAAAGAATCTGTCTGTGAGAAAAAGCCTGGAGCTGCAAGTCATAAAGCAAAGATTAGATAGATATTTTAATTTCGTGTTAATATTAAAATCATAGATCATAGAACTGAAAAAGATGCTTCGCTTTTTATACCACAATTTCAGAAGGGCTTTCAGCAGGGAGCACACATCCTCCGGAGAGAGGACAGGGAAGTGTGGGGAGGCTGGCCGCCAGGTGCTTCCTTACCGGGGGCCGAGGCAGGCCCTTCAGGCCGGCAGGGTTATGGATTGGAATGTGCCCGGTCTTGTCCAGGGCTAAGGCAGCAACCTGCCTGGACTTGTCCAGGGCCGACCTTGGGCATGTCTGTGCTTGTCGAGGTAAAGGCTGTAACATGCCTGGGCTTGTTTTTCAGGAGATGGGGGCTGGGAAGTAGGTGGGGTGTTGGTGGGTTCAAGGAGGGGGCAGACATCCATCAAACTGCCCTTGACAGTTTCCTTAACCAATCAGGTGCAGGGGGCGGGTTTAAGGAGGGATCAGACATCCATTAAACTGCCCTTGACAGTTTCCTTAACCAATCAGGTGCAGGGGGACATGTTCATGGTGGAGTCTTGGCAGGGACAGGGGGAGTAGGCCAGGTCACGTGGAGGGGGTGGGGGCCGGGTCACGTGGAGGAGCGGGGCTTACGGTGTGGAACTTCCTGTCTGATGCCAAAAGAGGGCGGGGATTACGGGGTGGGACTTTCGATATGATGTCATAAAGGGTGGGGCTTAAAGATGGTACTTCTGGTATAACGTTATAAAGGGGCATGATTTAAGGACATTAATCGTTTTGATTGACAGTTTGACAGAAGCCGCATGCCTAATACTACTGCTTTCGAACCAGTGACTAGCACTTCTGTTTTGTTAGAATTCAACAAATGAAAATTTCAAGGAATCTACTTTCTAAAAGGCAAGCCTCTATTGTAGAACACTGAGATGGTTCATATAGCTGATCAGATGAATATCATGGTCTATGGTATCAAATGTTGCATTTACTGTAGATGGAATACTATGGGCCTAAAAATACAACCTTGGTCAGTGGAGTGCAAATCATTGAATAAAGCAGTACCTGAGTAAAATGTTACAAGAGATTACTTTTATTTGCAAAAATATAGAGAACCGCTTACCTACAGCTTTCTCTAATTTTAGAAATACAAGAAAGATTAGAAAATTGGCCTAAAATTTGATAGATCACAGGGATAAAGTATTTTTTTTTTTATCTTAAGAAGAGGTTATTAGCCAGTGTAAATAATGTAGGTACATATCCAAGATTTAAAAACTAATTTATAATACTTAAATGTGGTTTGCCAAAGAGAAGGTAAAAGATCTTTCACAAATGTAATAGGAAAATGAAGGAAGATTTAGACTTGTTAACTAAAGCACCAAATTCTGAACATTCAATTTGAGTAAAGGATTTTTAATTTCTCAGTTTTCTTAAAAGCAGCATCATTTGACACTACTTCACTGGCTAAATAAGAAAACATAATTCATTATAAAGTGGTGTAGAATTTTGAAGCTTATCCCTACATTACTTTCTCATTTAAAGACTTAAACTTCACTTCTTAACCGAACAGGAATATGTTTATTTTTCATTAAAAAGTCGCGCCCACCTCAAAAACAGAAAAGAATTAAAAGTCAATTAAACACTACGTTAACATTCGTTATAAAATGAATGGATGGATGGCTGGATGAATACAATTTATAAAATATATCACAAACAATAAAACTGAACTAAAAAGATCTTAATTTAAGTTGAAATATCATCTTAAATGACTGGAAATTTTCCGTTCATCAAGATGGACTGAACTTTGGGAAAATACATTTTTATCGTATTTTGCTGACAATGCAACATTAAGTGTCGATTTCCCAGTTTTTACGAGGCAAACCACCGTAACCAGTGTTGCAGTCATGAACAATTAGCTCACCAGCCAAAGAATACATACACCTAAACGTAACGTTAACTTTTGACACTGTTTTAAAAAATGTTTTGCAAAATGTACAGTTTTATAATTATAATTAAGAATAGTAGTAAAAATAATAACAACAATACCGTGCTGTTTTCTGTCATGTTTTGTTTCTGCTCGAAAACGCTGCGCTCGTGATAAAACTGAGACTCGTTGTGTTCGCCTTGCCTAGAAATGGTGACGTCACTTCCAGGTCTGCAACTGCGGTCTAAAACTGCGGTGACGTATGGAGCTGTGCTCTGCAAGTGGATGCTGCTCGGTAATTTAGGCGTCGGAACGGCTTATTAACTCACATGCTGTCGTAACTCCCGAAGCCAACTGCGGTTTTCCAGAAGTGTAGTGAGCAAAAATAAAATAAATAAATAAATAAATAAAATAGAAAGAAAACAATCAAATGGAATCACGTAAATGGTGGCAGCGCAGTCACACTCTGAAGTTGATGACGCGTGTTTGTATTTGTGTCTGTCAAACTGAAGTCAAAGTCACCTGCGATCTCATAACCTGCCCGGTCAATTGTAATAACCTGAAGGTGCCGTTCAACGTGCGGACCAAACCTGCTCTCCGCCTTCACTCCCCACCTCACTGCAGTGCGCGTTCCCGCTGACCTCAAAGCGCAGCACCGGACTAAACCAGTCGGGCACTCCGTGAAGCGCGCGTGTCACACTGAGACTTAGCGGAGTGAGCCTCACGTGAATAGCCGTCTGCTTACAGTCGAGGCTCAATCGGTGCTGCGATCTCAAAGTGCCCGTCATTAACACAAGACGGGCTGAGACAGTCCTCAGTTATGTGCGTACACTCGGGAGATTTAAGGAGCGCCGGGAAACGATAAAGGAGAACATCAGTGATGGAGACACCGAGGAGAGAGCGACATCTACAGAGGGAGTGTCTGTCACTATTATGGGATGGCTTGGGAAGAGAAAGTCGAATGAGCAAGAAGGAGCAATTGAGCTGGATGAGTGGCGCAAATCTGTAAGAACTTCAGCTGCTAAATACTCGCCGATATCACGTTAAAATATCTGCGATCAAAAAACTTTTTTTGATTACATCCCATCCGAAAGAAAACTTGCATATTGTAATTTGTTTAGTTAGCCAATAAAAAGTGTCATTTTACTTGACTTTTCACTACTTAACACAACCGCCAATATTTGTTAATTAAATCCAGTTAATCTGACTGCGAGTCTCACGTTGCTAAAGAAGCAGAACCAAATTAAATGCAAGCCTGTTAATAGTAATAGCAGGTCACTAGCACTTGATCATTATTATTATATTATTATAACTTATCATCTAATAATTATATGACTTGCTACCTCGTTATTACAACTAAGTTTGACTAATACTGAATGACGGTACACCCCCCTCTAGTGGCCATTATGGAGAATTGCTGGCCTCTTAGTGTTTCGAAGTCCAAGTTCCTCCCAGTTGGCGCCCAGTGGAGTCAACTCCACCTCCTTGGAGCTCCAGGGTGGAGGCTCCGGGCTGCAGAGATGCACACTTGGTGTCGATTGAAGCAAGTCTGAATATCAGCAGCTGCCCTTCGAGGGGTGACTGAAGTAGCCATCTCTTCTTATTGCTAATCCACATCTTAGCAGAATTACAGCAGCTTTGACTCCTCATAAAATATCAGCAGTGCGTACAGAATGCAAGCAGCCGTCACTTAAATATTAATGTGGGATAAAACTAAAAGTGTTTAAAAAGTGTACCTAAAAAAATTATAATTTTAGGATTTATTAGCAGCTGATATGTAAAGTGTGGGGTCAGACTCGAGTCACAGGGACCACTCACCTCATTCCAGCAGACTTTCTTGCGTCACATGGACACACACGGGCACAAACACACACAGCAGGACACAAACACTCAGACTGGGGAGCAACGCTCATCTGCCTTAATAATAAGCTTAATTGCTGCGAATGGAAGAATAAAACATTCATATGGCATCACCATATTTTTTGCTGCATTCTCCATTTTCTTTAAAATTATATATATACTAGCAGAATACCCGCGCTTCGCAGCAGAGAAGTAGTGTGTTAAAGAAGTAATGAAAAAGAAAAGGAAACATTTTAAAAATAACGTAACATGATTGTTAATGTAATTGTTTTGTTGATATGAGTGTTGTTGTCATATCTATCTATATATATATATATATATACATCATGTATATATACATATACATACATATATACACATATACAAATATATATATACATTTATACACATATATATACACACACACATATATACATATATATATACATATACATATCTACATATATACTGTACATACACATATATATACAAATCTACATATATATATATATCCACATATATATATATTAGGGGTGGGACTCAATTAAAAAAATTAATCCAATTAATTAGAGGCTGTGTAATAATTAATCTTAATTAATCGTATGTAATCACACATGAAAATTTGCCCCAAATCGCAAATGTGTTTTTTTAATTTAAAACGGTTTTAGTGGGTGACAGAATCAAATAATAGACATGGACATGAATATTGTAAACTGAGGCTGTTTTAATTTCTGAAAAAAAATGCTTTTAAACTGAATTTGAATTCAAAACAGAAACAAAAATATCATCCCTGGTTAAAATTGGGCAGACTTAAAAATTAAAGTGGTAGTTTAAGTACTTTAAGTAGATTTTCAGAATGGTATTGTCTTTAAATAATAATAACAAAAATGTCATCATAAAGTGCAGTTTTTCTTCTTAAAAAAATAAGTCAGAAACATAAAAGGTAATTTGACCAACTTAATCTTTAAAGTGTGAGTAACCTTAGCCAAAATTATTTTGTACATTAGGCTAAAACAGTGTGATCATTGAACATTTTGTAATTAGATGTATTTAGAATTACTAACGGTCACGGAAGTCCAATGATCCCCAGTAAGAGCCACAAAGACCGCTTTCTGTAATGCATCTAATTTTGCTTGCTTTTCAGTGTGCACAAAACCATGCTTTTATCAAGGCTTCGGGTAGTCTTTTGAAATGAAATTTTCCTCCGATCAGTCGTAGGAATGCGCTTTATTCGACTCTAACATTTTTGTAGCTGTGATGTGTGCATCAATGTAATCGGTGTACCAGGAAATCATGCATTGACAAAAGTTCCCTTTGCTTGGAATTGAAAGTGTGATTAAATGCGTTATTTTTTTTAACGCGTTATGGAGTACATGCATCGAAGCTTCTCAGCTGTGCTTGTGCTAAGAAAAGGAAACATTTTAAAAATAGCGTAACATGATTCTGCGTTAACCGCATATTTTTCATCGTCCCAAACCAAGGGGATGCGAGGGTAAAATGAATCGGGAAGCGCGCGTACATACTCAGTGCATCACCTCATAGGAATCGAACCTCGGATGTGGCTAGAGCGAAGCTCTACAATTTCGCCACGGCGTGTGGCTTGTCTATTTGAGAGTATGTAGATTGGGATATATATATATATATATATATTCGCAGCAGAAGTAGAGTGTTAAAGAAGTTATGAAAAGAAAAGGGAACATTTTAAAAATAGCGTAACATGATTGTCAATATACAGTAATTGTTTTGTGAATGTTATTGAGTGTTGCTGTCATCAAGGATTTGATTATCATTATTTCTTTCAATCAGGTTCGTATTTGTAGGATGTGTTGTGTTCAAGTTACATTCCGTGTTTGTCAATCGTTGTAAAGATGACAGGTTTCATTCATCGATTCGTTTCTTACTGCATCAATAAACAGCTCGTCTTCCTCTTTATCTGAGACCTGACACACTGCATGCACAGGTTTTTTACACTGTCTTCCTTTAGCGGGACATTGACTTTTCCACCGTGTGCTTTGTTTCCACAGTAGCTGCATTTATGAATATGCTTATCAGGCGCTTCATATTTTTGCTGCCTTTTCAACTGTGTAATTCGGTTTTTGTTCAGCGCTCTTTGGAACTGTTGCTTTTTATCTGTGCACTGCGTCAGTTCACGTGAGCCACTTGGTGTTCATGCATCGAAGGTTCCCAGCTGTGCTGGTGCCATCTCGTGTGATGTCCATGGCTGTATGTAATGTTAGTTAAGACCCAGAACTTAAATGTTTCTCTCGAGTTTCAGCTGAGTTTGTGCCAAACACCACTCTGACCATCTCATCTTCCTCTGTATAAGCACAGTCCTTCACCCGTGAATATTTAGCGGCAGTGTTTCTATTGGATTGCGCTGACGGACGGCTTTATATGGGCAGGCACTAAATTACAAACGCCAGCAGCAACCTGTCTATGAACTTAATTTAAACTTTAGGTTTACACGTGCTTTGTTTCAGTAGCAGCACTCATGAATATGGTTGTAAATGTCAGTCGCTCGCTTCTTATTGTTTCGCTGCCTTCTCAATTATATAATGCATGTTTTCCTCAGCGCTTTTTGAGCTCTTCCTGGTTTTCATTACTGCGTTGATAGTCAGTTCGCGTGATTACGTGGGAGGCGTGATGATGTCACATAAAACTCCGCCCCCCACGGCCATCCAGCTCAACTCTATTATAGTAAATGGAGAAAAATAGCTTCCAGTTATGACCATTACGCGTGGAATTTCGAAATGAAACCTGCCCAACTTTTGTAAGGAAGCTGTAAGGAATGAGCCTGCCAAATTTCAGCCTTCTACCTGCACGGGAAGTTGGAGAATTAGTGATGAGTCAGTCAGTCAGTCAGTGAGTCAGTCAGTCAGTGAGGGCTTTGCCTTTTATTAGTATAGATATATTTTGTAACACTTTGGTCTTTATTACAAAACTAGCTGTGCTGCATGTCTAAGATGGGTTGAAATAATCAGCGTAGATCTCAGTGTTAATGTTTGCAGTGCACCATCTGTGGGAATGTATTTTGAAATGCATGTAGTAATAAAATGAATTGCAATTTTCATTCCAACAGATGGTGTATCAAAAATGTGTAGTAGTACAGTACATTAATACAAATGTTTGTGATGTGCCATCTGTTGGAATGACAAATCCAATGCTTATGTCTCTGTTATATGCCATTATATTGGCAGAGCTGAAGCACAACAAACTGCCGCAGGTCTGGACCAGCAGTTGTGTGCCAGCAGGGAGGTTTACAGGCTGGTATGGTGCCCACTAATCACACTCACACTAACACACATTCTGTCATTAAACTGACGTCTGGTGCTGCGGCTCTGTAAGTCGATGATATTGATTAGCATGGGAGTCATAAAAGCTGTGCTAATGTTTGTGAGGCGCCATCTGTTGGAAAGACAGAGACAAAGTGACTGGACAGATACACAGACAGACACACAGACACTTGTCCTTTTATTAAAGAGGATTAATCATAAACAAGAAGTTCTAATATCATCAGAACATTCAGAATATCAGATATGATCAGAGAATTTACAAATGAAAAGTTACCAAATGAACAGATTTGACAAATAACAGTCGTCTATATTTATTTTGTTTGTGTTTTGAACTTTTTAAATTAATAAGCAATTCAAATTTACAAACTGTGAAGCATTAACAGGCCATTTATCTCTGTGAATGTAACACCTAATCATAATTAACTAAAGATTAATCTAAAATAAGTATTCTTTAACACATTAATTATTATTAAACCAAACTGTCCTTCAAGGTCATGTCAATATTCTGAATATTTTTAGATCTCACCAAACTCTTCACATCCTAACTTCTCGTGTGTTTTATATGCAGAGAGGCCACAAGAGGGAGCAGTTTGGCTCCAGAAGAATCAGCTGATGTCACAGCCCTGAAAGTCCCAGGAATGTCACTAAGGTGCAAGTCACATGACCAGCATCTGAGTTGACAGCACATGATGAGGGCCACAGGAGCTGACGTGGAGTCGATTATCAGTGACTGGCGATGTGTCCAGTGTGCTCATCGACTTTTAAGTGACATTTTGCCCTGAATGTGCCCACCTGCCCACCCTGCTGACTGACATTTCCATTTCATTAATCCTGAGCTCTAAAAGCCCCCAAGGTCAGCAGGAGACACCTCAACCAACACAAACATCAGACGACAGGACAACATGGCTGTCAGCCTGTAGAGTTTGAACGACTGCCAGTGTGCAGCTGTGACGAGGACCTGAGTGACCAGACAGACCAGTGGCTTTATGAGGTCACACAGCGGGGACTGAAGCAATGGCCAAGGTGACAGGAGAGAGAAGAGGGCAGCAGGGCTTAGGTCAGCAGTGAAGAGCTCATCGGGTGACAACCTGTCTGATGAGCGAGTGCTTAAAGAATCAGACGTCAGTCACACATCGAGATACGGATTTGATCAACGAGGAATACAATCTGTGATCACAGGACGGCCATCAGCGTGTGACGAGTCAAAGAGGAGAAAATCAGAGGGAGGAACAAAACTGACAAACACACAAGTGACACACTCGTCTGACTCACTCTGTCTCAGGTCACTCATCTCACCCTTTATCACCCTGACTCTCTTCTCTATCATCCTCACCCCTCACTCTTTATTCACCTTCTCCTCTTCCTTTTAACCCCTCAGGCTCCATGAAGATGACAGATTTAGAAGTCATAGTCGCCATCTGCTGGTGAGGCCTGTAATACACAGTGGGGGGGCTGTCAGCCTGGGCCTTCATTGACTTCTTCACACACACTGATGTCAGGTGACACGCTCCTTGAGAGGTCCTGAGGGAATTGTAAATGAATCCTGGGAATGGGGGGGTGTGTCAGTGGAAAGATAAAAGTGTCCCCAAGTGTCACATCTGAGTGTCACTTTGAACACCGACAGTGAAGGTGAAGTCAGTCAGCTGACTCAACTCCTTGAGTTGGATGACAGTGGGAACAACAAGAAGGAGGTGCAGTTTAATGTCTAACGTGACACCAAGTGACTCAGTAAAACACCAAACTCCATCAGTATGGCCGACATGTGATGAGCGGTGAGTCCTCGTCTTTAGACATTCACAGTGAATTCATTCAGAGGTGACAGACCACCAGTGGAACTAATAGAGGGGCAGACAATGTCTGTTCAGAGGCCAGCACTCCTGTCACTTCTGTCACTCTGTGCTCCTAAATAGTCACTGGAATGAGGCTCTGGATACTGAGACAGGCATGTGGTCCTGCTGGAGCAGCACTACTGAAAGGCGCTATATAGACTGACTGACAGGTGACATTCAGTGACACTCAGAGGACACAGCAGTTGGGGTGTCAGCCTGAAGGACATGTGGCTGTGAATCAACAGTGACCCCTGCTGGTCAGACTGGTATTTGTAGGTCTGAGGTGTCACCACCCCTCACTATGACACACACACCTGATTGGCTACTCACACCCAATAATAATGGAGACCCTGACAGCTGCACTCGCCCCGCATTCTCATCCACAAATTCACTCACAGAGGTGCTGCCCCTCCACCTCTAGGGTAAAATTAATTTGAACCCAAACTGCAAACACAAAGACACCTGAGCTTGTAGGGGACATCAAGTGACTGGTGGAGGGTACTGGTCAGTGGTCACATGGTGTCAGATGGCAGATTGTTACACTGCAGTCAGGATCAACATAAAACCCTGGATAGAGGGGCTCAGTGAAGGAGGTGTTGAACCTGTGCAGGAGGGTCATTGTGTGTGAGACGCTATAAAATGACAGAGAGCCAGCAGGCCAGTCCAGATACACACCTATTCTGGGGCTGGAGGGGGCGCTGATTACAGTCTGCTTGTTATTGTGCCACACAGAGTACTGGGAAAGAGACCACCACAAACTCCAGGATTTATCGTTGCCTCCAAGGCCGCACTCATCGACCCGTCCTTTCCTGCTCAGTCCTTTATATGCGACTCCAATCACCACAGATTCTCCACTGCACTCCACCTCCCAGTAACAGCGAGTCCCAGTCAAAGCCTCTCTGCACAGAACTTGAGGCCAGAATTCAAATCTGTCAGGATGATCAGGATATTCTGTCACTGTCCCCTCACTTGTCACCTTCTTGTACCCTTCAGACAGATGGAGGTCTCTGTTTGCCGTGTTGATGTCCAGTGTGAGGGGACAGAAGTCTGAAAGGAGAGAAAAGAAAACGAGTGAGGAAATCTGGGAGTGTGTAACGGGACTGGGGGGGGAGCACAACATAGACAATTAACAAGAACCAATCAGGAGCTGTGCTGATGAGACACTAATAGTAAAGAGCTCATCTGATTGGACAGAATCTGTGGGGATTAAAATTAAATCATAAAAAGACAACAACAGACAACAAAGTGAAAGGCAGACAAGTTAGTCAATGTTCAATCTGAGGTCAGCTTTACTCTGGTGGTCTCATCAGAGTGGTAGGCTACAGTCCTGCAGACCCTCAGACATCTTGAGAATATTAGCAGCTGTGCTCACTGGAACATGAAGTTTTTGGAGGTGGTCTTGTAGTCTTCACCTTGACCACCCTTGGCTGTGACCTTCTTCATCTCTTCCTCTTCTCTTGTCCTCGTTTAGTGTGAGGCACACAAGGACACAACACAGCAGAGTGAGGACTTGACTGAGTGACTAAAGACCCCGGTGACACTCATTAGAGGACTCAGTCAGCTTGAGATGTCACAACAGTCCAGTGGGGTCTCAGAACTTCTAAGGACCACCAATAATTTACTCTGCTATTTTCATTTGTTTTAATGTTTAAAATTTGTGAAGTCGAAAACTCAACGCAAAGTGTCTTCTCTGTGGAGTAAAGAATGGAGGATGAGGAGGGCTTTTGTCAGCTTAAACTTATTTCACATACAATTGTGCTTCATTTTTAAACTAATAATGTGTCTGTATATACAGTTGTGTGATAAAGTAAGTGCACCCCATGACGTGGATTTTATTTTATTTTCTTTTCTGTTTTTACAATTTCTGGAAACATCAAGACTCGGGTTCAACAGACTGCTTTGGTGATTCACAGCCTGAATCTCTCTATCCCATAATGCACCAGTCACAGGACCCCCATCACTCTCAGCCCCTCAGTCACACAACACTCAGTCTTTCATATCCTAAGCCTGTCCTGCTCTATTAAAACTTCACTGATTTTTATTGTGATGATCCATTCAGTCAAAGCGCAAACTCACATTTTAAAAAGTCGTCTCTGCTCTGAGGTTCAGGAGGCTGGAGGGCGAAAACTGGAGCTTCATGAGCTGAAAAGAAAAAGAAAAGAGAAGAAGAATGGAAACTGAGAAGATGGCATTGTGGGATCTTAGTTTAGTTCTTAAACAAGGATTACAAATGAAGAGGAGTTCAAATAAAACATTTATAAAATATACAAGGGCTGGCAAACTTGGCCAAATGGAGATCTGAATATTCATATTAATAATAAATATACAGGGAGTCAGAGAGTATTGAGACCCCCTCACTTTCTGCACACTTTACTGTGTTGTTGATTTAATTTTAAATGGATTAATGTGCCTTTTGTGCTCATCAGTCTACACTCAGTAACCATAATGACAAAGTGAGCGCAGGTCTTCAGGAAGGTCTTCACATTTATTACAAATCAAAACTGAAACTTCTCCTTCCTAGAAGTATTCAGGCACTTAATTCAGGTCTTTGTGGAAGACCCTTTGGTGGTCTTCATGACTAAGTGTCACTTCAAGCTTTACACTCCTGGATGTGGCCAGTTGATCCCATTCTTCCTAGCAGATCCCCTCAAACTCTGTCAGATTTCAAGGTAAGCGTCTGTGAACTGTCATCTTCAGGTCTCTCCTGTTATTTGGGGTCTCAGTCTGTCACTCAATGACACTCAGACTTGTCACAAAGCCACTCCACAGTTGTCTTGGCTGTAGTCTTCAGGTCTTTTATCCATCGCCAAGTCTGAGGTCACATGTTCTCTTTAACGTCCTCTCTGTATTTGACTGCACTTCTCCACCCCTCAATCCTGATCTGTCACTCTGTCCCCATAGCCTGATGCTGTCACCACCACCTTCACTGTAGAGATGACATTAGGCAGGTGGTGAGCAGTGCCTGGTCCTCTCCAGACATCCTGCTTGGTCTTCTGTCTAAAGACTTCAATGTTTGTCTCATCAGATCTTTGAATCTTTCCCTTGATGCTCTCAGGCTGTCATTTGTCTTTTACTCGAGAGTATCTTCTGACTGGCCACTCCACCATAAACGCTTGATTTGTGGAGTGCTGCTGAGATGGCAGTTCTTTCAAACAGTTTTTCTCATCTCAGCAGATGACTTCTGAAGTTCTGTTGTAGTGGCCATTAGGTTTTTGGTCTCCTCCCTGGCCAAGGCCCTTCCTTCCCAGTTACTCAGATTGGCCATCTCTAGAAAGTGTCCTAGTGGCTCCAAACTTCATCCATTTCACAATTCCAGAGGCTGCTGTGCTGCTGCGAACACTCAAATCTTTACAAATGGATTTTTGCTTATCTTCACTACAAAAATAAATCAAGTAAAATGCTATTGGTGAGTAAAATCCTTTTAAATGCCGGTGGGAGACACGACTTCTGAGCAAACAACAGCAGGAATATAAAACACAAGAGCCCAGGGAGAACAAAGCTGAAAATCATTGGACGTGAACTTTTAAAGTGGACTCCATCCAGCAGAATGTAATGGACAGCGAAGACAGCAGGAGCAGATTGAGATGTTCTGATGTTATAAAGCACTGACGCTGAGCTCAATTTTATTCCATTAACGTCTTCTCTGTTCTCAAATAAACAATTCATTTGTGCTCTGAGCCGGCTTAGCCATTGAAAACACATTTCTGTTCATTAATCTCAAGGTGAGCAAAGCAAATGAAATGAAAAGAATCTCAAAGTTAAGTGAAAAAAGGACTTTTAGGAGAGTATATGGAAAAAGTATAAGGAGTGTAACATTTCAAGTTAAAATTATAAAACATCTGATTAAACACAGCTGATTATTTAGAGAGTTTGTTATGACTCAGCTAATGACTGTGAAAGGCACTATATAGTAAAAATAATAAACAGTAAAGGATGGCAGATGAATGTTAAAGAGCAGGCCTTCTTCAGTGTCCTCTTATTGTCACTCTGGTCCTCCTAATGGACTTCAATAACAAACACAATGTCACCAGACACTGTACCTGATAGAGTCCTTGTCATGATGTCCCACCGGCTGATCTTCTCCAGACTCTTTGTCAGACATGACAGCTCCTTTCGCAGGTCCTCAGATGAGAAATCAGCGGTGACAGTGAAGCTCAGCGAGTCTCCATCAGCAGGAAGGACACAGCGAAAGGAGAAAGTCTGCATCACGAGAGAAGAGGGGATGAGATTTCAGAAAGGTGACATTAAAAAGTAAGTAATGCTGATTGGAGGAGGCTCTTCTGAGTTAAGGATCAGTGTGGTGGGCAGTCAGCGTGGGTTTAGATGGTGAGAACGCCTGTCATTGACTTGTTTGTTATTTAGGAGAGAATATTTGGTGGAGTGTAGTGGAACATCAGAGATTATCAACCTTAACTATCAATGAGCTTTTCACACAGGACTCCATGAGCGGAGAGTCAAGATAAAAGGACTGAGGGGGCAGGTGGGTCCAGAATTGACTTGGCACACAAAACAAGGCGTTCAGCTTTTTATGGTTCTGAGACAAACTTAATTAAATTAAATTAAATATTGACTAACACATGTAGGGAGAAAGCTCTTTAATATGATTATACAATTGAATGTCTGCAGTTGAGAAGTGTGACTTGTGAGGAAATCCTGGGAGCCTTTGTGTCATCATCAACATCAATCACAAAAAGGAAAGAAAGCTACGGCAAGCTGAGTTATTTAGCGTCCACCATGTGTGGAGTGTAAATCAAGAACTGAATCTCCATAATGTTTGTGAAACACAGTCGACATCAGGACTATTGTGTGGAGTGTGAGAGAAAAACACATAAGAAAGATGAGAGACGAGACTGGACTGTGGGTTCTGAGCTGTGAGGAAATGCTGAAGGATTTGAATCTCATCTGTTAAAGGATGGAGACATCAGGTGGTAGCCTGGCTGAAGAGCTGGCACCATCCTTTATTAGATGTCATCTTTTACACTTCATAAAAAATTCACTTTTTCAAACAGACTGCTGTAGATTCATCGATTTGTCATGTAGTTGAAGTTACCAACTTTGAGATATTTGTAAAGAGAATATTTGAAATTTTAAGGAAATATGAAAAGACGATCTGTGTTGGGCTGAATGGCATGTTCTTGTTATGTTGTACAAACTCCTCAGATCTTTTAAATTTCTCTCTAAATGTTCTCAGGTAGAGGCGCACGGTGGCGCAGTGGTAGCGCTGCTGCCTGCAGTTAGGAGACTTCGGGTTCGCTTCCGGGTCCTCCCTGCGTGGAGTTTGCATGTTCTCCCGTGTCTGCGTGGGTTTCCTCCGGGCGCTCCGGTTTCCTCCCACAATCCAAAGACATGCAGGTTAGGTGGATTGGCGATTCTGAATTGGCCCTAGTGTGTGCTTGGTGTGTTTGTGTGTGTCCTGCAGTGGGTTGGCACCCTGCCCAGGATTGGTTCCTGCCTTGTGCCCTGTGTTGGCTGGGATTGGCTCCAGCAGACCCCGTGACCCTGTATTCGGATTCAGCGGGTTAGAAAATGGATGGATGGATGTTCTCAGGTCCACACACCCCAGTCTGATCAGACTACCTGTGAAGTGTCGCTCTCACCTGTAGAAAGTGGAGATGGTCCTTGGTCTCTGAAAGCTCCTTCAGCTCAGCTTCTCTCCTCTTCAGCTCTTCAATCTCCTTCTCCAGTTGCTCCATGACTCCTTCAGCCTTCTCCATTTCTCTCTTTTCTTGTTCTTTGATCTTCTCAGTCAGTTTCCTGTGGGCTTCCTCAATGCACCGTATCAGAGCAGTGAAGCTCTTCTCATTTTCTTCCACCTCTCTTACCACAGATATCTGAAAAAAACAGGATAAATATTTAGATTTGAGTCACCTGATAAGAATAACCAATCCTGAGGCACATTTGTTGCTATTTTGATGTTGTGAAGGACAGTTTGAATTGGCTGGAGTGAGTGGTGGTACTTTACTTGCAGATGGAAGGTCACTTTCAACCTGACTGCCAGACAGTATGTTCACCTCACTACGCCAAGTAACATCATCACTCTGCTGATGCTGCTGTTAAAAACTGCAGGACTTTATGAGATACGCAGTAATGAAATGCTTCCATGTGAAGGATGTTGAGAGCCATTAGCAGGAGCTGCTTGGGACAACTCTACTGTCTTGTGATGACTCCATTTGACCAGATAGTTTGTATAAAAGTCTGCATTTAAAAATGGCATCTCCTGCTCAGCCTGAGGTTAGGAGTGGAGTAGGAAAACACACACCAGGAATAAAGAAGAAGAAGAATTTCATGAACTATTTGCATATGTACCTTCTTCCATCTCTTTTTCATTGTAAAGCTGAGAGTTGGGTCTGTATTTCCATGTTTGATTTATTTCTACTTCATGTTTGAACTTTGCATTATTACTAACTAGCAAAATACCAAGCTTCGCAGCGAGAAGTAGTGTGTTAAAGAAGTAATGAAAAAGAAAAGGAAATATTTTGAAAATAACTTAACATGATTGTTAATGTAATTGTTTTGTCACTGTTGTGAGTGATGAGTGTTGCTGTCATATATATATATATATATATATATATATATTATATATATATATATTCATACATACATACACATATATATATACACATACATATATATATATATACATATATACACATACATCCACATATATATACATATATATATATATACATATCTACATATACAAACATACATACATACATACATACATACATATATGTATATAAAGTCATATATACGCTATATAAAGTCAGCGTCAGAATATATAAAGTCAGAGCTGGAATATATAAAGTGAAAACTTGAATATATAAAGTCAGCATCGGAATTTATAAAGTCATTCCTGATTATAAAAAGTCAACATCGGAGTATATAAACTCATTCCTGAATATATAAAGTCAAAGTCAAAATATATTGATTGAAACGACTCTGAACTGAAGTAAGTTAACAAAACGTATTCAGAAAAATAAATTAAAAAAACACTGTTCGGTTAATGTTTTGAAAATGATGCATGTGCCCTGCCCAGGATTGGTTCCTGCCTTGCGCCCAGTGTTGGCTGGGATTGGCTCCAGCAGACCCCCGTGACCCTGTGGTCGCATTCAACGGGTTGGGAAATGGATGGATATTCCAGCACTGACTTTGGATATTCCGATGACTTAATATATTGAAGTTATGATTTTATATATTCCAGCGCTTACTTTATATTGTGAGCTGGAGGGCTTCGCTATTACTTGTGGGGACGAAACTTCACTTTGGTAACTGATCATGTTCCACTTCAATGGTTATACCGACAGAAAGATACAAACTCTCGCCTCATGAGATGGTTTCTGGGCTTACAACCTTACCGTTTCACAGTAAAACATCGACCAGGTTCTGAACACATCAACGCAGACGTATTATCACGACTAAATGAACCTGGTACAGAGAGTCGCTTGATTCACGGGAATGTGAATAAAGCTGAGGGGGAGGGTGTGAGCTGGAGGGCTGATCGCACCCCAAGAAGATACAGACGCCCCAGGGCAAACCAGAACCCCTGAAACACAGAGTACCCTCACATTGCTCCTTACTTTCTCACTTGCGCTATAACGCGTAATGCAAACCTCGCGCGATACTCCGCTAACGTAAAAGCCTTGTGCAGCGCCTGTTAGTTGAAAATTGATTGTTTGCTTGCTTTTAGCTCTCTCTCTCTGCTCCTAGCGGAACTGTCATCTCTGACTTGTCATGGAGCACGTTTAAACTCATGTGTTTGAAGTGTTTGAATAAAAATCCTTCTTGTTTCTACAACCTCCTGTGTCTCTGTGCAAATCTGTGACCCAAGCGTGACAATATATTCCAACGCTGACTTTATATATTCAAGATTTGACTTTACATATTCCAGCGCTGACTTTATATATTCCGACGCTGACTTTATATATTCAAGATTTGACTTTATATATTCCAGCGCTTACATTATATATTCCGAAATATTCCAACACCGTCTTTATATACTCAGGTTTTGGGATGCGCTGATCATTGTAATCGGTGTACCAGGAAATCATGCATTGACAGAAGTTCCCCTTTGCTTGGAATTGAAACTGTGATTAAATGCATTATTTTTTTAATGCGTTATGGAGCACATGCATCGAAGCTTCTCAGCTGTGCGATTGTCAATGTAACCGTTTTGTAAGTAGTGCCTGGAGGATTCAGTGTGGAGAAACTCTAGAGACAGAGTGTATATTAACTTGTGGATTTTTCTGTGAGTATTTGGTAGCAGCGTCATAAAGTTACTTCTGTAAGACTGCGTTGGCTGCGGAGCTCAGCTCAGAGCGAAATGAGGTGAATGGGAGGGGAGATGATGACGTGACTTCCCCACCCCTTAACTGTCAATCCCCCACAAACACAGTCTCTCGGAATTTGCATAAATACAGCCGTTCACGTGCAATTTAACTTAGTTACAAAGTGATCAAAACTCTCGTTTATATCCTGCGTCATCTCATTAAACTTGTATCCCACATTACCCGTGGGCATGTCAAAGGCCAGCGGTAGCGTGTCTATGAACTTAATTTAAACTTCAGGTTTACACCGTGCTTTGTTTCCGAAGTAGCAGCACTCATGAATATTGGTGTATATGTCATTCGCTCGCTTCTTATTGTTTCGCTGCCTTCTCAATTATATAATGCATGTTTTCTTCAGCGCTTTGGAGCTCTTCCTGGTTTTCTACGTAGTGCGTTGAAAGTCAGTTCACGTGATTACGTGGGAGGCGTGATGATGTCACACGAAACTCCGCCCCCCACGGCTTTCCAGCTCAACTCCATTACAGCATATGCAGAAAAATAGCTTCCAGTTATGACCATTATGCGTAGAATTTCGAAATGAAATCTGCCCAACTTTTGTAAGTAAGCTGTAAGGAATGAGCCTGCCAAATTTCAGCCTTCTACCTACACGGGAAGTTGGAGAATTAGTGATGAGCGAGTGAGTGAGTGAGTGAGTGAGTGAGTGAGTGAGGGCTTTGCCTTTTATTAGTATAGATGAATTTGCTATTGTAACTATGACTCATACTTATATAATGACACCTTGCTGTGTGTTACTATGTGTGAAGTAAATGTGAGGTAAAAGGTGCCTGCTGTCCAAGATCACTAACCCCAAAGCTGGAAGTGTTGTACTGTTTTTAGAACTTTGCACATCTGGACAGTGACTCAAATAACTCTGCGATAGAAGGTGAGGATGAGAGGCCCTAAAAGGTCACCTCCTAACCAGCCACTAGAATGAGGAAGATATGATAATATGAGATTTACATATTAGGGAATTTAGATGAAGCTTTACTGAAGATACAGAGAGTCTCATAAGGTGTTTTGCCTTTTGGTACACATATGGAAAACCTCCCTGGCTGGTGGATAGGCTCATGGCTGGAGTAGGGAAGGATGGATCCAGTTGTCATTGTCACATGTGTCCAGTTCTAAATGAACAATTATAAGAGGATGGATCAGACAATCAGTTTAGCAGGACAATGTAAAGTCTTTGGTAAAAAGCTGAAGAGCAGTAGTGACAAAGTGATCAGAAGTTCAGCCTATGCCACACATAAGAGATAGATAGATAGATAGATAGATAGATAGATAGATAGATAGATAGATAGATAGATAGATAGATAGATAGATAGATAGATAGATAGATAGATAGATAGATAGATAGATAGATAGATAGATAGATAGAAAATGGTCATCATAGAATCTTTATATAATTAAAGCTTTATTCTTCATAAAGTTGTATTCCAAATACACAGACACACTTTTGAGCAAAACAAGCCAATCCAAAACAAACAAAGTTTCTAAACAGAATCAAAAGACAGCTGTTGAAAAATAAAGCACAGGCCGAAAAGTCCAGAAAATCACAAAAGCATAAGGTACAGCTAAAAGAACACAAGAACTTGACAAACTCGCAGAGCACATTCACAATGAAACTGTGAAAGACTTTCAGGGTTTATAGGGCGGAAGGGAAGCTCCTGGTGCTAATTGGCAGATGGTCCACCTCTTGGTGAGACACACACAAACCACATGGAACATAACAAAGGCAGCTTATAGACAAAATCAAATACAAAGAATAAAGCAGATACTCACCCAAATCAACATTAACTTTAATAAATAAACAAAAAAGACCTCAAGGAAGACTTTGAACAACATCTAGTAGAAGGATTCCTGGCTGAAAAATGTCATAGTCAGCATGGATGTAGAGAGGGGATTTCATGCATCAATAATAAGCAGGAATTCTAGGAGGAAACAACAAAAACAGACGAGCGTAGAAATATAAACCGAAGTGAAGGTCAGTCTGTGAGGTTGACTCTCCTTCACTTCTACTTCTTCAGCTGTCACCTCTGTGTCTGGAATGGACTACACAGTGTTGAGTGACAGATTGTGACCCGCCTACTAAAGACACCCCACTGGTCTGGACCGGCTGTGTTTAGTACTTTTAGTACACTTGATGGTGTTGGTCTGTTTAATGCGAGTCTGTGTTAAATAAATTAGGTTGGATAAGTTTGGTCTGTCTGGGCACAGAAATGTGTGTGAAGAGTTCTGACCCTGCTGGATGAGAACTTTCACTTTAATGACTCTTGGCTGAACTGGTCATCGGAGTTTGTGCTACCATAGACAGTCTGCCAGCTCATTACAGGGTCAGAGCTACACTAGTGATCACAATGGAAGTCAACTTGGGTTTCTGCCAATTAACCAAACTGAAATGTGAGGATGTGGTGGAAGATCTGGAATAAATGGAAGAAGCCCAATGAGATACTGGAAGAAGTGGTAAACTCCACATGGAAAATGAATGAAGGACAGTGGATCTGAGATTCAGCAGATGCCACCACTAGACAACCTTACTGTCCTTTGTGATAAAATATTAAAGCTGAAGTTAAACATTTGGAGGTGTATGTTATGTAAAGTCTGCACTCAGTCAAACAATGGAGATCCTTAAGTTGTGGAGTCTAATAAAACTGAGAAATACCAGAATGAAGAAGAGAAGACCATTACAATCTCCAGAATAAATCAAGAATATCCCATCTCTCCAAATGAGGTATTTTACAGGACAAGACAGGCTCTCCAATCAGAACCTAAACTCTTGATAATAAAAGAATCAGAACAACTCATCTTTAAATCACAACATCATTACAGTGAACATGGAGAGAAGGCTAATAAGATCTTAGCTCAGCAATCCACAAGCAGGAAGTTTGCAACGCAATAAAATAAATTGCCAGCGCAACTGGAGATAAAGTAATGAAGCCTAAAAATATAACTCACACATTTAGCAAGTACTATAAGTCTTTATATACTATTCAGTTTAAAGAGAGCGAGACACAGACTGAGGGGTTCTTTGAAGTAATACAAACACAACAGCTGTGTAGCCACCTTTGCATAAGGCGAAGTCAGGCATGGGTAAGACGCGTGTCAAAGAAATCTCTCAGTCCAAAAGTTTGTTTTTAAAAATATTTAGTGAAAGTTAAAGGCAAATAATCCATACAAGAATAAAAAGAAAAATAGTTACACACAAAGAATAAAGGCAAAAAAAAAGGAAAAATGTATCTTCTATAAACTTAGTTTTTCTTATGAAGCTTTGGTTACTTCTGTACTTAAAAGCTATTTATTTTTTCTTCTTTATGCTTTAAACATACGGTTCAAAACTTAAATCTTTTATTTTACGAGTTACTTCACACTCAAAAGACCCTTAGGCCACTGGCACTTAGATATGCGCCAAACTCAGTAACGTGCATAAGCCGAACACGAGCACAAAAAAGAATTCTTTCAAGGACATGGTTAAAAAACCGTATTCCTCTATACCTTACACAAGGCAAGGCTAAACACTTAATAAAGAACATTGTTTACTCAAAACTGTTAAGAAATGACAGGAAAATACCAACTCAATTCTATTCACGGGGGTTATAGGAACCTCCCATATTTTATGCATTATCATCTAGTAAATATTCATACATTTTATAGAACTAGGAAAATGGCTCTTACACATCCGGCCCCTAATTGTTTATGCTAGGGCAGAAATCAATTACTTAACTTTTCTTAATAAGAGCCTTCATTACTTTACAAACTTAAAACAAACCTTAAGAAGCTTGAACTTAGTTTCTACTATAAAAACACAAATACTAAACTTAAGAAATTTTATAGCTTATACTCTAATGTATAAACACAAGCACTAAATTTAAGAAACTTTAAAATTAGGCATGCAAAAAGAAAATGAGTCATTTTAATCATTTTGCTTCCTGGAGCAGGCGCAGTTTGTTCACAAGTCTGTCCGGTGTGCTGGTCTGGATCTGCACACAAACTCTTCTGACTGCCCCTTTTGCAATTGGCATTGTCTTTACCCAGGAGTTTCAGGTTGTAGCATCTTGTAATTACACCCACAATGTCCAATTTCTTTATGAACTTGTTGCATAATGAGAGTGGCAATATGTGAATTCTTCTGAATGATTGCAGAGTGGTTTGCCTCTTCTGGCATTGCTGATTTGCTGAGCCTTCTTCTAACTCTCGATATTCCATCTTGCAGAACAGGGTCCAGTTTAATGATTTTACTGCTTTTCTTTATAGGCCGATTTTTACTTAGTGCTTTAACTTCTTCTGGGTAAGCTTGTACTTGACTTAGGTGAATAAGCTCATTTTCTGCTTTAGACAAGTCATCTAGAGACAGAGGCTTTAGTCTCATTATTGATTTGTATTCTTCATATGTTTAGCGATCAGCTCTTTTGTTTTTCTGGGCTATGTCCAGATTGGCTAACTGTATATTGAATTGCCTTTCTCTCTTCTTTCAAACGCATTAGCACTTCTTTAAACTTAAGGAACCAAGCTACTGTTTTTTTAATTTGTACCATTCGAGTAGTGCTCTATAAGTCTTTTACCGGTTCAGTTTTTCTTCTACACATGCAAAATTTGCTACACACCTTTTGATTTCCGGATCATCGCTAGTAGACAAGTCCACCTCATCTGGTCTCTTAGGCCATTCGTGTTCTGGCTGTAGTAGGAAATTCGGGCTTTGTATCCAAGTCTTACTTTTGATGAAGCTTTCTATTGTCAAACCTCTTGATGCCTGATCCGCAGGATTTTGCACTGATGTGACGTATCTCCATTGCGAGGGTTGCGTGTGCTCTCTTATCACTGCGATTCTGTTGGCAACAAAGGTTTTGTAGCGTGTACTTTCATTTGCGATGTACCTTAGTACTGTGGTGCTGTCAGTCCAAAAGATTGTCTCTTGCAGGGGAATCTGCAGTTCTCGTTTGAACATTTTGTCCATTTTGACTGCAATCACTGCTGCTGTAAGTTCCATTCTTGGTATAGTGACAGGTTGTAGTGGTGCCACTCTTGATTTCCCCATTAGAAATGAACAATGTCTCTCATTTTCTTTGTTAGTCAAAAGGAGGTAGGAAACAGTGCCATACCCGTTTTCTGAAGCATCTCCAAAATGATGCATTTGTGCTGTCATTATTTGACCAAATCCAGGCGGTTTAAAGCACCTGTCTACATTAAAATCCACAAGTAGCTGCAAATCGTCCATCCATTTTTTCCATTGCCGAACATACTTCACTCCCACTTCTTGATCCCATGCATATTTCTCTTTACACAGTTCTCTTAGAATAAGCTTGGCAGGTAATATGACTGGCACTAAAAATCCAAGTGGGTCATATATTGAACTGACCACTGACAGAATGCCACGTCTTGTAGCAGGCTTATCTTGCAGCTTTACCTGGAACTTGAAACTGTCAGTCTGTGTGCACATTGAACACCCAAAGCTCTTTCAACTGGTAACAGATCATGGCTTAAGTCCAAGTCTTTTTGATCCATTGCCCTGTCTTCTTCAGGGATTGACAGCAAAACTGCTCTGCTATTACTTATCCATTTTGTAAGATAAAATCCTCCCTTTAAGCAAAGGGCTTTAAGATCTTTGGCCAATTTTATGGCTTGTTCTTCAGTAGCAACTGACTTTAAACAGTCATCAACATAGAAATTATTTAACACAGTATTAACTGCTTCCTCTGGAGCTGTGCCTCTTGCATCCTCTGCTGTTCTTCTTAAGGCATAAGAGGCACAACTGGGCGATGAAGTAGCACCAAAAAGATGCACTGTCATTTTGTATTCCTCAAGTTCATTGTTTAGATTACCTTCAGGCCACCCTCTGAATGTTTTCACAGCATAAAGTCTTTCATCTTCACTATGTGTGATGTGCCATGGTTTCATGACTTTGCGGGCATTTGTATTTAACAACAACAATATTAATAATAGGATTGTAATTACAATATTATTGCTTTGGTCAATATTTAGCTGGGGTAGATGCATGTCTTTTTGATTAGACAATTTCTTGACATCTTTTTCTTTAGGGATGTTCTCCGTTTTCACTGGTTCAGAGTTCAGTGTGTACACTTCTGGTGTATCAAAAAATGTATTTTCTTCTATCCCACAGACTTGTAACTCCGTTAAGACTATACACTTTATTAATTTCTGACTATTTACTGTGTCTCTTTCTACAGTGCTGATGTAGATGTGAGACTTTCTTCTAGAAAGATTTAACTGCTCTTGCAAACTTTCAGTGCAAAATGTAGCTGAGCTGTCAGAGTCTTTTAGAGCAGATGTTTCTACATATTTTTCACTCGTTTGGACTTAACTTGAACTGGAGTCACAGCTAAGACACACTCTTTACCGGCCCCGGTATCAGAACAAGTCTTTAGTGGTTCAACAGAAATTTGGGCAAAAGAAATGTTTTCTTTTCCGACATAGCGTTCTCCTCTTTAGGAGGTGTGACTTTATCATCGGTGCCTATTTCCTTATTCATATGCAGAATTACTGGATGTAACTGAGAGCATATTTGGCATTTAATCTTTTCTTCACAATCTTTACTAAAATGTCCTTGTTTAAGGCACTTAAAGCATAAGTCTTTAGATTTCAAAAAGTCAATTTTACTTTCATAAGTTAATGTCTGAATTCCACTGCAGTAGTTAAGATCGTGATTTTCATTGCAAAAAAGACAGTGCTTACCGCTTGTACGTCCAGCCGTCTCCGCCGTTTTGACTGAGGTGTCTATATCCAAATTTTTTGTCCACTGCAGAAAAGTTTGTAACAAAGCTACTTTCTCTAAGGACGCCTTTCAAGGGATTCTTCTGTTGATCAGTTTTGTCCTTTTCCTTCTTGAAGGTATGGCTTTGTGGAGCTGAGCTGTACGCGGGATCTAAAGCTGATGTTGGCTGTTCGTTAAAAAAGTTCACTGGATCAGCGAGAGGTGTTCGCCAGCTCTCCGTACTTTCAATACTCTGTACTTTGCATTGCCACGGTGCTAGTAGGTCTTGTGGACATTTGGAGACTTTAGTAGAAAGGTTATCCTTACTTTCAAATTGTTGTCCGCTTTGTAAGTTGGGCATAATATTTATACATTCGACAAGAAAGTTTGCATTATTGCTCTGTCCTTCTCCATCGTTTGGCTTTATTTGCGATCGCCCTTTTTCTTTTCTCATATAGACATCGGCTTTCTGTAGCTGGTTTCCATAGAGACTTTCGAATTTCTTTCTGGCCTTTTGATAACCTTCTAACGGTGACAAGTGTTTACAGTTTTTAACAATCTCGTGAGGTGAACCTTTAGTAAACTGTGCCAATAGATCCAATTTATTTTGGATTCTCTATCGCCTCATCGATAGCTCGGTCAAATGCTCTTATAAAGTCCACATATTTCAAGGGATCGCCGTCAAATATTGGGATCTTTTTGTGTGGCACATAAGGTGTTTGAGTCTTATACTGTTGTTCTTTCTGTTGATCGTAGCGCTTATCATAAAACGATTGTTGAAGAGGTGCTTGCGCTTTATTTTGCTGATCATAAAGCGATTGCTGGGGATTTTTGCTTTCATTCGTATTTGTAAAGTTGTAACTGTTCGCATCTGACGACTTTTCAAATTTCACATCTGGTTTCTGACTCAGTCTATTTGGACTGCGATTGCGCCCTTTAAGTGCTTTTAATTTTGCGTCGGATTCTGCAATAGCTGCCTCCAAAGCCAATTGATCTCTTTTAGCTTTCAATTGAGCTTCTTCTACATCTAGGGCCTGTTGCTTTCTTTGATTCTCTGCTTTAATTAATAGCAGAGCGTGTGCTGCCTCTTGAGATCTGATGGCACTACTAGAAGTAGTCAATGTGCTTGTGCGACTTTTAGTTTTTGCAGAGGTTTGGGAATCTTTAACTGCAGGGGAAATGTCATCTTTCTTTTTATATTCCTTAAATTGGTAACTGGAAAAGTCAGGTTGTTGGTTGAAGTTTATATTTTAACGTACTTCAAAAACCCATTCCATCATATTTTCCAAAAATGTGCGAACAATTTCCATTTTAGCATCAAAGTCCTTTTGAAGCATTTTCCGTGTATCTTCGTTGTTCTGGATGGATAAGAGTTTGACACTTAACCTTTATATTCCAATCTCCTGGTTAAAGAACAGGTTCTCGGTGATCGATTTTATAGTTTCACAGATAAATTCATTTTTTTTAAATCCTTCACAGCCTTCATCACACTAGATAATTGTTTGTATTTGCAGTCCATTTCGGATTGAAGTTTAGCTGATAATGAACTGGAAGGCTTTATGTTGCTGAATATGATGGTCCTTTGTGACGTCATATTCAAAGCGATTTTCATTCACACCACGCCGACGTTCGTTCTGGCTTCTGGATTGAAACGCCATGACGATCCCACAAGGTACTGTACTTAAAATCCTTCGTAATTTATACAGTCTCTTGAAGAGCACTAACAATTCTCAAATATGTCCAACTACGATCAGAGACAAAGATTAAAGGTACCTGTTGAGTCTTTTATAAGTCGTCGTTTTCTTTCGTTGCAGTCGATCTCAGGCATTGAAAATACAGGCTTGCTTTCTTTTATAATCCAAGGCAATTTTTAACTTTCAGTCCTAGGCAGGTTCAGATCTTAAGCAGGTTTCAAAACTTCAGGCAGGTTTTTTAACTTTAGTGTAGCCGCCTTTGCATAAGGCGAAGTCAGGCACGGGTAAGACGCGTGTCAAAGAAATCTCTCAGTCCAAAAGATCGTTTTAAAAATATTTAGTTAAAGTTAAAGGCAAATAATCCATACAAGAATAAAAAGAAAAATAGTTACACACAAAGAATAAAGGCAAAAAAAAAGGAAAAATGTATCTTCTATAAACTTAGTTTTTCTTATGAAGCTTTGGTTACTTCTGTACTTAAAGAGTATTTATTTCTTCTTCTTTATGCTTTAAACATACGGTTCAAAACTTAAATCTTTTATTTTACGAGTTACTTCACACTCAAAAGACCCTTAGGCCGCTGGCACTTAGATATGCGCCAGGCTCGGTAATGTGCATAAGCACAAACACGAGCACAAAAAAGAATTCGTTCAAGGACACGGTTAAAAAAACGTATGCCTCTATACCTTACACAAGGCAAGGCAAAACACTTACTAAAGAACATTGTTTACTCAAAACTGTTAAGAAATGACAGGAAAATACCAACTCAATTCTATTCACGGGGGTTATAGGAACCTCCCATATTTTATGCATTATCATCTAATAAATATTCATACATTTTATAGAACTAGGAAAATGGCTCTTACAAGCTGGACACTCTTAGTGCAGAGGAACTGGACAAACCTCTGACACTCTCAGAACTACTGGATGCTGAAAAGTCACTCCAAAGTGGGAAACAACAGGCCCTGATGTCAACCACTGGAATTTTATGAAGACGTTTCCAACTAAGTTAGGTCCACTGTTATTACCAAAGTTCACAGAAGCTACAGACAACAAAAATCTACCCAAAAAACCTACCCAATTTTCCACACCTCCCACCCATTTCCTTTTCAGAAGAAATCCTGATAAGTCCTGAGGAGTCAGACAGCATGTGAGCCAAATCTAAAAACATTTAAAAAAATCTCCCCTTTAAGGGTCCAAGGATACGGCGGGAAAAGGACCTATTAATGAATATCTCAGAAAAGGAGAGGAAGTCAGTTATGTATAGAATACACTCCAGCTCCATATATGTGAAGTATTTAACCATCTGACTTCGACTCATTCATCGATCAACTTTATCTCATTTGAAATTGGGAAGAATTTGAAAACCTTTCCCACCCAAATAACCACCCCCCTCCCCCAAGCTGCGGGGGGTGATTTTTTTTTAAAGCTGGACGCCCCGGGGAGCTGTGGCCCCCTATATCACCCCGGAAAGTTCCCAGGGGATTTAAGTGAGGGTTGTTCACGGGAAATGCTAAACAACTGGAAAACCCCAAAACGCCGTGGGCAGTGGTGGCTTTGTCTCGAGAGAGGTAAAGAAGGGTAGGGAGTGGGTTTCCAAAAAAAAGGCCTTTCAAGAAAAATTTTTTTTCCAAACGGGGCCGGAAATACCAAATTTGAACTTATTCCAAAGAAAACGATAAAGGTACCACTGAAATTCATATTAAGGAAAAAAATAAAAGTTAAGCCACCCTTTTTTTTTAAAAAAACAAAACCATTTCCATATAATAATCATGAATAAGGCTTCCCTGATCCGGGAAATAGTCTGCATGGAGAACAGTTATTTTCTTTTGGCCCCACCCAAAGAAAAAAGATAAAATTTTTTCTTGAATTTCCCATATGGGCGCGGGGGGCTCGGGTTTTTGGAAACAGTTAAAAAATGACTGAATATTGTTTTTGCCAAAAAAGTTTTTTTAAAGGCCCTTTTCTCTTCACCAGAGGGCCCCGCATAAAATTTCCCCAGCAGCATGGGGGCAGGTTGGGGGGGAAAATTACAGTTTCGGTCCCCACCCGGTGACCCTCGGGGGCCTCCCAAGCGGGGGGTCCCTCAAAATGGGGTGGGCCCCCAGTTGTTTGCAAGCAATTTCCCGGGAGTCCCCCCCCAAAGGGGGGGGCCCCCTAACTTTTTCCCACCTACAGTCCTTGCCTGCTCTGCACAACGTGGCTTTGGGGATCCTTCCAGTTTGCAGAGCCTGATTTTTCCTTCTTGGTTTAGAGCAAAAAGGCGGGCTTTTTGGCAAAAAAGCGGGGCTGAAAATCCACTTGGTCTTTCTGTCGGGGGAAACCCTGTTTGGGAATTTTCTGTGGGGGGAAAGTTTTCAGAAAGCTGGATGCTTAGATTTTTCTGTAAAAAGGTTTTCGGGGAGAGGGGAAAAATTGACAAAGGGAAAAAATTTTAAGTGATAAAAAAGTTGTGGGATTTTTTAAAAATGGGATGGGGTCTTACCCAAAGCAGGAGGCGGTAGGGGTAACCCCGGCCTGGCGGGGCCCCTGCTTTTTGGCCCATAGATTCCTTTTCCCTGATCAGAGTCTTTAGAAAATGTTTTTGCTTTTTAAACCCCCTTTTCAGAAGTGGCGGGGAAAGGCCGGTCATCAGGTGCTGCCTCCCCGGGGGGCCAAACGGGGGGGGATCGTGCTCGGCTGGCTCAGCCCGTGTCTGTGCCTGCCCAGTTTGTCACCCTTGCAGCAGAAAAAAGCACATTGAGAGAAAAAGGGTGGCACACCGAGACCTGCTCTCACCCCTGAAGCCCCTCAGGCAGGTCTCGTGTGCTTCACTTCTTTCTCCCCCAATTTCCCTATTGTTGTGGAAAGATGAAAAAAAGGGCTGTCTGTGAGAAAACCCTTTGGAGCTGCAAGTCATAAAGAAAAGATTAGATAGATTTTTTAATTTCTGTTAATATTAAAATCATAGATCATAGAACGGGAAAAGATGCTTGTTTTTTATACCACAATTTCAGAAGGGTTTTCAGCAGGGAGCAAAATCCTGGGAGAGGACGGGGGAAGTGTGGGAGGCTGGCCCCCAGGTTTTCCCTTTCCCCGGGGGCCGGGGCGGGAAAACCCTTTCCCGGGCCCGGGGCCGGGGGGGGGTTTGGGAAATGTCCCCGGTTTCCGGGGGCTAAGGTAGCAACCTGCCTGGACTTGCCCGGGGCCCGCCCCAGGCATGTCTGTGCTTGTCGAGGTAAAGGCTGAAACAGCCTGGGCTTTTTTTTCAGGAGAGGGGGGCTAAAGTAGGGGGGGTGTTGGTGGGTTCAAGGGGGGGGCAGAATCCATCCTGCCCTTTGGAATTTTTCCCTTTAACCAATCGGGGTGCAGGGGCGGGTTTGGGAGGATCAGACATCCAAAACCGCCCTTGACATTTTCCCCTTTAACCAATCAGGTGCGGGGGGGACATTTTCCCCAATTGAGTCTTGGCAGGGACAGGGGAGGGGCCGGGTCCGGGAGGGGGGGGGCGGGTCACGGGAGGGGGGTTTAGGGTTTTTAAAAACTTCCTGTCTGATCCCAAAAAAGGGGGCCCGGGATTGGGGTGGGATTTTCGATATGATGCCCAAAAGGGGTTGGGGCAAAGATGGTATTTTTGGGTATAACGTTAAAAAGGGGCATGATTTAAGGACATTAATCGTTTTGATTGACAGTTTGACGAAACCGCATGCTTTTACTACTGTTTTCGAACCAGTGACAAACACCTGTTTTGTTGGGAATTCAACAAATGAAAATTTAAAGGGAATCTACTTTCAAAAAAGGCAAGCCTCTTTGTAGAACACTGAGATGGTTCTTATAGCTGATCAGATGAATATCAGGGTTTGGTATCAAATGTTGCATTTACTTGATGGAATACTATGGGCCTAAAAATAAAACCAAATGGTGGGTCCAAATCATTGAAAAAAAGCAGTACCTGAGTAAAATGTTAAAAAGAGATTACTTTTTTTGAAAAAAATATAGAGAAACCACCTACAGCTTTCTTTTTTAATTTTAAAAAATACAAAAAATTGGAAAATTCCAAAAATTTGAAAAGATAAACAGGGATAAAAATTTTTTTTTTTTATCTTAAAAAGGGTTAAAGCCAGTGTAAATAATGTAGGAAACATACCCAAGTTTTAAAAAAACTAATTTATAATATTTAAAAATGTGGTTTGCCAAAGAGAAGGAAAAAGATCTTTCACAAATGTAATAGGAAAAATGAAGGAAGATTTAAAATTTTTAACTAAAAGCACCAAATTCTGAACTTTCCCAATTTGGGAAAGGGTTTTTAATTTCTAGTTTTTTTAAAAAAGCGGCATCATTTGACACTACTTCACTGGCTAAAAAAAGAAAACATAATTTATTATAAAGTGACGTTAAATTTTTAAAGTTTACCCCTACATTATTTTCCCTCATTTAAAGACTTAAACTTCACTTTTTAACTGAACGGGAATATGTTTTTTTTTTTCATTAAAAATCCCCCACCCTCCTAAAACAGAAAAAATTTAAAAAGTAAATTTAAAAATTTCTTAACATTCTTATAAAATGAAGGGATGGATGGGGGATGAATACAATTTAAAAAATATTCACAAACAAAAACTGAACAAAAAAAGATTTTAAATTTTTTTGAAATATCATTTTAAAATGACGGGAAATTTCCGTTCATCAAGATGGACTGAATTTTGGGGGAAAAAAACTTTTTTATCGATTTTGCAAAAGCAACATTAAGTGTCGTTTTCCCCCATTTTTTTAAGAGGAAAAACCAAACCGTAACCAGTGTTGCAGTCATAAAACAATTACCCTCACCAGCCAAAAAATTTTCCAAAACACCAAAACGAAACGTTAACCTTTTGACACTTTTTTAAAAAAATGTTTTGAAAAATGTACATTTTTATAATTATAATTAAGAATAGAAATAAAACAAAAAAAATACGTGCTGTTTTCTGTCATGTTTTGTTTCTGTTCAAAAACGCTGGCCGGAAAAAAACTGAGACTCGTTGTGTTGGGCCTTGCCTAAAAAATGGTGACGTCACTTCCAGGTCTGAAACCCGCAGTCTAAAACTGCGGTGACGATGGAGCTGTAGCCTGCAAGTGGATCCCGCTGGGGAAATTTAGGCCCCAAGGGCTCTTTTACCTCACATGCTGTCAACCCCCCCAAGAACTGGGGGGTTTTTCCAAAGTGTAGTGAGCAAAAATAAAATAAATAAATAAATAAAAAAAATAGAAAAAAAATAAAATGGAATAAAGAAAATGGGGGGACCCGGGTCACACCTGAAGTTGATGACGCGGGGTTTGTTTTTGTGCCCTGTCAAACTGAAGTAAAAAGTCACCTGCGATCTCCCTGCCCTTAATTGGTAATAACCTGAAGGTGCCGTTCAACGTGGGGGCCCAAACCTGCTCCCGCCTTCCCCCACCTCACTGCAGTGCCGCGTTCTGACCTCAAAGCGCAGCCCGGGACTAAACCAGTCGGGCACTCCGTGGGGGGTGTCCCCTGAGATTTACGGAGTAAACCTCACGTAAAATAGCCGTCTCCCGGGCAGCAAAATTAACGTTTCGTCCAAAGTCCCCGTCATTAACACAAGACGGCGGGAACGGCCCTTTCCATTTGTGCAAAACCCCCGGGAAAGTTTAAGGGCGCCGGAAACGTAAGGAGAACATCGGTGATGGAGACCCCGAGGAGAGGGGCGACATCTACAGGGGGGTGTCTGTCACTATTAGGGGATGGTTTTGGGAGAAAGTCGAAGGGAGAAGAAGGAGCAATTGAGCTGGATGGGGGCAAATCTGAAAAGAACTTAGCCTAAATACTCGGATATGTTAAAATATCTCATAAAAAAATTTTTTTGATTACATCCCACCCGAAAAAAAAACTTGATATTGTAATTTGTTTGGTTAGCCAAAAAAAAGTGTCTTTTTACTTGACTTTTCACTACTTAACACAACCGCCAATATTTGTTAATTAAACCCAGTTAATCGACTGGGAGTCTCACGTTGCTAAAAAAAGCAAAACCCAAATTAAATGCAAAGCCTGTTAATAGTAATAGCAGGTCACTAGCACTTGATCATTATTATTATATTATTATAATTATCATCTAATAATTATATGATTTTGCTACCTCGTTTTAAAAATAAGTTTGACTAATACTGAATGACGGTACCCCCCCTCTAGGGGGCCATTATGGGGGTTCTGGCCCTTAGTTTTTTAAAAGCCCAAGTTCCCCCCATTTGGGCCCCTAGGGGGAAGTCAACTCCCCTCCTGGAGCTCCGGGGTTGGGTTCCGGGCCCGCAAGATGCACACTTGGGCCCGGTTGAAGCAAGTCTGAATATAAACAGCTGCCCTTCGGGGGGTGACTGGAGTCTCTTTTTTGCTAACCCACATCTTAGCAGAATTACAGCAGCTTTGACTCCTCATAAAATATCAGCAGTGCGAAACAGAATGCAAGGGCCGTCCCCCCAAAAATTTAATGGGGGATAAAACAAAAAAGTTTTTAAAAAAGGTACCAAAAAAAATTATAATTTTGGGATTTATTAGAAACTGAAAATTAAAGGGGGGTCAGATTTAGTCACGGGGACCACTCCCCCTTTTCCCAACAGACTTTTAACACATGGACACACGGGGCACAAACAAAAAGCGGGACAAAAAACCACTAGACGGGGGAGCAACGCTCTCTGCCTTAATAAAAAAGCAATTCTGGAAAATGGAAGAATAAAACTTTCATAGGCACCCCTTATTTTTGCTGCATTCTCCATTTTTTTTTAAAATTATATAAAACTAGAGAATACCCGGAAAAAACAGAAAGTAGTTTTTTAAAGGTAATGAAAAAGGGAAACATTTTAAAAATAACGAAACATGATTGTTAATGTAATTGTTTTGTTGATATAGTGTTGTTTTTATATCTTTCTATATATATATATATATACATCATGTATATATACATATACATACATAAAACACATATACAAATATATATATACATTTATACACATATATATACACACACAATAAAATAATATATACATATACTTTCTACATAAAACTGTACATACACATATATATAAAATTTCTAATATATATATACCCAAAATATATATATATTAGGTGGCCCAATTTAAAAAAATTAACCCAATTAATTAGAGGCTGTGTAATAATTAATCTTAATTAATGTATGTAATCACACTGAAAATTTCCCCCAAATCCAAAAATGTTTTTTTTAATTTTAAAAAGGGTTTTTAGTGGGTGACAGAATCAAATAATAGACATGGACATAAAATATTGTAAACTGGAGGCTTTTTTTAATTTCTAAAAAAAAAAAGGGCTTTTAAACTGAATTTAATTTCAAAACAAAAACAAAAATATCATCCCTGGTTAAAATTGGGCAATTTAAAAATTTAAAAGTGGTAGTTTAATTTTAAAGTAGATTTTCAGAATGGTATTTTTCTTTAAATAATAATAACAAAATGTCATCATAAAGTGGTTTTTCTTTTTAAAAAAAAATAAGTCAGAAACATAAAAGGAAATTTGACCAACTTAATTTTTTAAAATTAAAAATTTAATCCCAAAATTTTTTTGGGAAACATTAGGCTAAAACAGTGTGATCATTGAACATTTGTAATTAGATGTATTTAAATTAAAAAGGTCCAAAGCCCAATGATCCCCAGTAAGAGCCACAAAGCCCGGATTTTTAAAAATGCATCTAATTTTGCTTGTTTTTCAGTGTGCAAAAAACCAGGTTTTTTATCAAGGCTTCGGGTAGTCTTTTGAAATGAAATTTTCCCCCGGGAACATCGTGGGGGAATGCCTTTATTCACTCAAAGTTTTTGTTTTTTCCGATGTGTGTATAAAATGAAACCCCGGGTGACGAAAATCATGCATTGACAAAATTTCCCCTTTTGGGCGGAATTAAAAAGTGTGATTAAATCGTTTTTTTTTTAAGGGTTAGGGAATACATGCATCGGCTTCTCAGCTGTGCTTGTGTAAGAAAAAAACATTTTAAAAATAACGAAATGATTCGGGCTTTAAACCCGCTTTTTCCCTCGCCCCAAACCAAGGGATGCGGGGGAAAAATAAATGGGGAAGCGAATACTCAGTGCATAAAACCTCATGGGGCAAAACCCGGATTTTATGGGGGCGGCTCAACCTCTAATTTTCCCCAAGGGGTGGTTTGTCTATTTGAGGTATGTAGTTGGGATATATATATATATATATTTCGCAGCGGGGTAGAGTGTTAAAGAAGTTATGAAAAAAAAGGGGGAACATTTTAAAAAAAACGTAACATGATTGCCCAAATAAAATTTTTTGTGAATGTTATTAGTGGTTTGTCAAAAAGGGTTTGATTATCATTATTTTTTTCAATCAGGTTTTTTTGTAGGATGTGTTTGTTCGGGTTACTTTCCCGGTTTGTCAATGTTGTAAAGATGACGGGTTTCATTCATGGGTTCGTTTTTTACCCATCAATAAACAGCTGGGTTTCCTTTTTTTACCTGAGACCTGACACACTGCATGAAAGGTTTTTTTTACACTGTTTTCCTTTAGCACTTGATTTTTTCCCCCGTGGTTTTTTTCCCAATGTTTATGAATATGCTTATCGGGCCCCTTTATTTTTTTGGCTCCCTTTTTTCAACTGTGTAATTGGGTTTTTTGTTCAGCGCCTTTGAACTGTTGCTTTTATCTTTTACTTTGTCAGTTCACGTAAAACCCGGTTTCATGCATCAAAGGGTTTCCCTACCCGTGCTGGTGCCATCTCGTGTGATGTCCATGGCTGTATGTAATGTTAGTTAAGACCCGGGAATTTTAAAATGTTTCTCTCGCTTTTTTGCTGAGTTTGTCCCAAAACACCACTCTGACCACCCATCTTCCTCTGTATAAGCACAGTCCTTCCCCCGTGAATATTTAGCGGCAGTGTTTCTTTGTTGCCGCTGACGGACGGCTTTATATGGGCGGGAATTAAATTACAAACCCCAAAAGCAGCAACCTGTCAAATGAATTTAATTTAAACTTTGGGTTTTTCCCTGCTTTTTTTCCCGGGGAGCAGCACCATGAATATGGTTGTAAATGCCGTCGCCCTTTTTATTGTTTCGCCTTCTCAATTATATAATGATTTTTTCCTAAACCCTTTTTTGAGCTTTTTTCCGGGTTTTTCTCCATTCCGTTGATAGCCCAGTTCACGTGATTACGGGGAGGCTTGATGATGTCCAAAACCCCCCCAGGGCCACCCGGGCTCAACTCTTTATATAAAGGGAAGAAAAAAAACTGGTTTGACCTTCGGGAATTTCAAAAAGGGAAACCTCCCCCCTTTTAAGGAAGCTGTAAGGAATGGGGCCTCCCAAAATTTTCAGCCTTCTACCTGCAGGGGAATTTGGGAGAATTGGTGATAAGGTCATCGGTCAGTGGTAAGTCAGTCAGTCAGTAAGGGTTTTCCTTTTTAAATATAGATATATTTTTGAAACCCTTTTGGTTTTTATTACAAAACAAAGCTGTCTGCATTTAAGGGGGGTTAAAATAATCAAAGACCCCAAAGTGTTAATTTTGAAATTGCACCATCTGGGGAAAAATTATTTTGAAATCTGTAGTAAAAAAAGGGTTGCAATTTCAATTTAAAGATGGTGTGCCCAAAATTTTTTTAGTAGTACAGTACATTAATACAAATGTTTGTGATGTGCCATCTGTTGGAATGACCCCCAATGCTTATGTCCCCTTTATGCCATTATATTGGCGAGCTGAAGCCAACAAACTCCGCAGGCCCTGGACCAGAAATTGGGGCCAAACGGGGAGGTTTACAGGCTGGATGGTGCCCACTAATCACCCCCACACTAACACACATTCTGTCTTAAACGGGCGCCTGGGCTGGGGCCTGTAATCATGATATTGATTAGCAGGGGAAGTCATAAAAGCTGTGCTAATGTTTGGAGGCCCATCTTTTAAAAAGGGAACAGAGACAAAGTGACTGGACAGATACACAGACAGACCCCAGACACTTGCCCTTTTTTATTAAAGAGGATTAATCATAAACAAAAGTTCAAATTCATCGAACTTTCCCAGAAAAATTCAGATAATTTCAGAGAAATTTAAAAAATAAAAATTTTTTTCAAATGAAAGTTTTTAAAAATAACAGTCGTCATATATTATTTTTTTTTGTGTTTGATTTTTTAAATTTAATAAGAAATTTCAAATTTGAAAACTGTGAAGCTTTAAACGGCCATTTATCCCCGTGAATGTAACACTAATCAAAATTTAAACCCAAAGATTAATCTAAAAAAAGGGTTTTTTTAACACATTAAAAATTTTTAAAAACCAAACTGCCCCTTCAAGGTCATTCAATATTTTTAATATTTTTAGATCCCCTAAAAACTCTTCACACCCTAACTTCTCGGGTTTTTATATGCAGAGAGGCCCAAGGGGGGAAGTTTGGCTCCAGAAGAATCGCTGATTTTCCAGCCCTGAAAGTCCCAGGAATGTCACTGGGGTGCAAGTCACATGACCAGCGTCTGAGTTGACAGCACATGATGGGGGGCCACGGGGAGCGGGCGGGGTCGATTACCCCGGTGACTGGCGATGTGTCCAGTGTGCTCATCGATTTTTAAGTGACTTTTTGCCCTGAATGTGCCCGCCCCCCCCCTGTGACCAACTTCCATTTCATTAATCCTGAGCTCTGGCCCCCAAAGCCCGGGGGTAGGAGACAACCTAAAACCAACAAAAAACATCAGACAACGGGACAACATGGCTGTCACCCCGTAGATTTGGGAAACGATTGCCAGTGTGCAGCTGTGGCGAGGCCTGGGACCAGACAGACCAGTGGCTTTGGAGGTGACACAGAGTAGCCCTAAAGCAATGGCCAAGGTGACAGGAGAGAAAGGGGGGGCGAGGGCTCAGGTCACAGTAAAGGTTCATCGGGGGAAAAACCTTCTGATGGGGGTTTTTTTAAAAGAATCGGGCGAAATCACACATCGAATAAGGTTTGATAAACGGGGCCAATCTGTGATCCCCGGGAATCCCCATCAGCGGTGCGGAAAAGGGAAAAAAATCAGGGGGAGGAAAAAACTGACAAAACACAATTTACACACTGTCTGACCCCATTTGGGTCTCAGGCCACCATCTCCCCCCTTTTTCCCCTTTGACTCTCTTCCCCTTCCCCACCCCCTCCTTTATTCACCTTCTCCCTTCCCAACCCCCTCAGGCTCCATGAAGATGACAGATTTAGAAGTCATAGTCGCCATCTGCTGGTGGGCCTGTAAAACAGGGGGGCTGTCAGCCGGGGCCTTCATTGACTTCTTCACACACACTAAATGCCGGTGCCCACCCCCCTCTTGGGGGGCCCTGAGGGAAAAGGGAATCCGGGGAAATTGTTTAGGTCAGATAAAGTGCCCCCAAATTAACACCCCCGGTTGTCACGTTGAACCCCCCACAGTGGGGGTGCAGTCAGTCAGCTGACCCAACCCTTAGTCTGGATGACACTGGGAACAACAAGGAGGAGGTGCATTTTAAATTTCCCCGGGTGACACCAAGTGACTCAGTAAAACCCCCAAACTCCACCGAGGGGTTCAACAGTGATGGGGGGGGTAGCCCCTCGCCTTTAGACATTCGAGAACCCCCACCCGGGTGAAACCACCAGTGTAACAAATAGAGGGGCAGAAATGTCTGTTCAGAGGAAACACTCCCTCACTACTGTCACTCTGGCTCCTAAATAGCCCCTGGAATGAGGCTCGGGATACTGAGACGGGGCATGGGTCCTGCAGGAGCAGCACTACTAAAAGGGTTTAATAGACGGGACTGCCCAGGTGACATTCAGGCACTCAGGGGACACAGCAGTGGGGTGTCAGCCTAAAGGGGACATGTGGTTTTGGGTTCCCCAGTGCCCCCCTGCTGGTCAAACCGGTATTTGTGGGGTTTTGGTGTCACCCCCCCTCACTATGACACACACCCTGATTGGCTCCCTCAGACCAAATAATAATGGAGCCCCCTGACAGCTGCACTCCCCCGCATTCTCATCCAAAAATTTCCCACAGGGGTGCTGCCCCCCACCTCTGGGGTAAAATTAATTTGAACCCAAACCAAAACACAAAGACACCTGAGTTTTAGAAATCCAAGTGACTGGTGGGGGGTACTGGTCAGTGGTCACATGGTGTCGGAGGGGGGGTTGTTACACTGCAGCCAGGATCAACAAAAAACCCCCGGGATGGGGGCCCGGGAAGGAGGTTTTGCCTTAACCGGGCAGGGGGGTAAATTTTTTGAGACGTTTAAAAAAATGACGAAACCAGCAGGCCAGTCCAGATACCCACCTATTCTGGGGCGGGAGGGGCGTTTGATTACAGTCTGTTTTGTTATTGTACAAATTACGGGGAAAAAGAGCCCCCAACAAACCCGGGGATTTATCGGCCCGGCCGCACCCCATCGACCCCCCCTTTTCCCCAAAAACCTTTAATGGAACCCCAATCACCACGGGATTCTCCACTGCCTCCACCCCGTAACGGAGCCCCCAGTCAAAGCCTTTTGCACAGAACTTGGGGGGCCAGAATTCAAATCGTCGGGAAGTCGGGAAATTTTGTCACTGCCCCCTCACTTGTCCCCTTTCCTTTCCCTTCAGACAGATGGAGGTCTCTGTTTCCCCGGTTGATGTCCAGTGTGGGGGGAAGAAATTTTAAAAGGAGAAAAAAAAAACAGTGGGGGAAATTTTGGGAGTGTGTAACGGGACTGGGGGGCAAAAAGAAATTTAACAAAAACCCAAATAAGGACCCACCTTTATGGACACAAAAGTAAAGAGCTCATTTTGATTGGACGGTTGTGGGGATTAAAATTAAATCAAAAAAAAGACAAAAACAGACAACAAAGTGAAAGGCAGAAAAGTTAGTCAATGTTCAATCTGAGGTCAGCTTTACTCTGGTGGTCTCATCAGGTGGTGGGGCCTGACCCCGAGACCCTCGGGAATCTTGAGAATATTAGCAGCTGTGCTCACTGGAACAGGGAAGTTTTTGGGGTGGTCTTGTGGTTTTCCCACCACCCTTGGCTGTGACCTTTCCTTCTTCCCTTCTCTTGCCCCCTTTTTTAGTGAAGGGCCAAAGGACACAAAACAGCGGGTGAGGACTTGACGGGGTAAAAAGGACCCCGGAACTCATTAGGGACCAGAAACTAGCTTTTTAAATCCAGTGGGGTTCGGAATTTTAAGGGAAACCACCAAAAAATTTCTCTGCTATTTTCATTTGTTTTAATGTTTTTTGGAAGTAAAACTCAACCCCGGTGTCTTCTCGGGGAGAAAAGAATGGAGGATGGGGGAGGGCTTTGTCAGCTTAAACTTATTTCAATACAATTGTGCTTCTTTTTAAATAATAATTGCTGTATATACGGTTGTGGGAAAAAGAAAATTAACCCCATGACGTGGATTTTTTTTTATTTTCTTTTCTTTTTTTACAATTTCTGGAAACATCAAGACTGGGTTCCAAAGACTGTTTTGGTGATTCAAGCCTGAATCTCTTCCCATAATGCACCAGTCACAGGACCCCATCATTTCCTCACCCCCTCAGTCACACAACCCCTGGGTTTTTCATACCCTAAGCCTGTCCTGCTCTTTTAAAAACCCTTCACTGTTTTTTTATTGTGATGATCCATTCAGTAAAAGGGAAACCCTCACTTTTTAAAAAGTGCCTCTGCTCTGGGGTTTCCCAGGAGGCTGGGGGGCAAAAACTGGAGCTTCATGAGCTGAAAAGAAAAAGAAAAGAGAAAAAAAGGGAAAAACTGAGGAATTTTGGCATTGGGATCTTGGTTTAGTTTTTAAACAAGGATTACAAATAAAGGGGGAGCCCAAAAAAACTTTTAAAAATATAGGGGGCCCGGAAATTCCCAAATGGAATCTGAATTTTCCCTTTAATAAAAAAATATACGGGAGTAAAGGGGTATTGAGCCCTTCACCCTGCACCCCCTTTTTACTGTTTTGGGTTTTTTAAATTTTTAAATGGATTAATGTGCCTTTTGTGCCTCGTCTACACTCGGTAACCATAATGACAAAGTGAGCGCAGGTCTTCAGGAAGGTTTTCACATTTATTACAAATAAAAACTGAAACTTCTCCTTCCTAAAGTTTACCAACCGGGGTCTTTGTGGAAGACCCTTTGGTGGTCTTCATGACTAAGTGCACCAAGCTTTACACCCCTGGATGTGGCCATTTGGGCCCCATTTTTCCTAGCAGACCCCCCCAAACCCCTTGTCAGTTTTCCCAAGGGTAAGCGTCGGAACTGTCATTTTCCCAGGTCTCTCCCTGTTTTTGGGGTCTCAGTCTGTCCCCAATGACACTCAGATTTGTCCCCCACTCCACAGTTGTCTTTGGCTGTAGTTTTTGGGTCTTTTATCCATCGCCAAGTCTGAGGTCACATGTTCTCTTTAAGGTCCTCTCTTTTTTGTGCCCCTTCTCCCCCCCCTCAATCCTGATCTGTCACTCTGTCCCCATAGCCGGGATGCTGTCACCCCCCACCTTCACTGTAGAGATGACTTTAAAGGGGGTGGTAAAACAGTGCCTGGTCCCCCCAGACATCCTGTTTCCCCCTTCCCCCCTTAAAAGACTTCAATGTTTGTCTCATCAGATTTTTGAATTTTTCCCTTGATGCCTCAGGCTGTCATTTGTTTTTTCCCAAAGTATTTTTCTGACTGGCCACTCCCCATAAACGCTTGATTTGTGGAGTGCTGCTGAGATGGCAGTTTTTTCCCAAACATTTTTTCTCATCTAAACAGATGACTTCTGAAGTTCTGTTGTAGTGGCCTTGGGTTTTGGTCCCCCCCCCGGCCCAAAGGCCCCCCTTCCCCTTCCCAGTTACTCGGGATTCCCCCCTTTTAAGAAATTTCCTTTAGTGGCCCCAAACCCATCCATTTCAAAATTTCCCAAGGTTCCCGTGCTCGGAACACTCAAATTTTTCAAAGGGATTTTTTTTTTTATCTTAAATAAAAAAAAAAACCCTTTAAAATGGGGGGAGGTTAAAAAACCCTTTTAAAAAACCGGGGGAGAAAAAAACGGGGAAAAACAACCAACAAATGGACCCCCGAAAAAAAACACCCAAGGGGGGGCAGATTGAGATGCTGTTAAAAAAGCACTGCCCTGGGTTTCCAATTTTTTTCCCCCATTAACGCTTTTTGTTCTCAAATAAACAATTCATTTTTTGCTCTGAGCCGGTTTAAAACTAAAAAACACATTTCTGTTCATTAATCTCAAGGTGAGCAAAGCAAATGAAATAAAAAGAATCTCAAAGTTAAGGAAAAAGGATTTTTAAAGGGGTATAGGGAAAAAGATTAAGTGTAAATTTCAAGAAAATTATAAACATCTGATTAAACACAGGGGATTATTTAGAGATTTTTGTTATGACTCAGCTAATGACTGTGAAAGGCACTATATAGAAAAAATAATAAACAAAAAAGGATGGCAGATGAATGTTAAAAACGGGCCCTTTCTTCAGTGTCCCTTATTGTCCTCTGGTCCTCCAAAATGGACTTCAATAAAAAACCAATTCCCCGACACTGTACCTGATAGAGTCCTTGTCATGATGTCCCCCCGGGCCGATCTTCCCCAGACTCTTTGTCGACATGACAGCTCCTTTTGGGGTCCTCAGATGAGAAATAAAAGGGTGACGGGTAAATTTTTCAGCAAAGTCTCCATCAGCAGGAAGGGAAAAGCAAAGGGAAAAAGTCTGCATCACGAGAAAAAGGGGATGAGATTTCAGAAAGGTGACTTAAAAAAAGTAAGAAACTGATTGGAGGAGGCTCTTCTGGGGTTAAGGATCAGTGTGGTGGGCAGTCAGCGTGGGTTTAATGGTGAGAACGCCTGTCATTGACTTTTTGTTATTTAGGAGAGAATTTTGGTGGAGTGTAGTGGAAACATCGAGATTATCAACCTTAACTACCCAATGAGTTTTTCCACAGGACCCCGGCCGGAGAGTCAAGAAAAAAGGTTTGGGGGGGGCAGGTGGGTCCAGAATTGACTTGGACACAAAAAAAAGGCGTTCAGTTTTTTATGGTTCTGAGACAAATTTAAATTTAAAAATTAAATTAAATATTGCCCTTAACACATGTAGGGAGAAAAGCCTTTAATATGATTATACAATTGAATGTCTGCAGTTGAGAAGTGTGACTTGTGAAAAATCCGGGACCTTTTGTCCATCATAAACCCAAAAAAAAGGAAAAAAAGCTACGGCAAGCTGGGTTATTTGGGCCCCACCATGTGTGGGTGTAAATAAAGAACAAATCTCCATAATGTTTGTGAAACACAGTCGACATCAGGACTATTGTGTGGAGTGGGGAGAGAAAAAAAATAAGAAAGAAAGAGAAAGACTGGACTGGGGGTTTTCTGAGCTGTGAGGAAATGTTTGAAGGATTTGAATCTCATCTTTTAAAAAGGATGGAGACATCAGGGGGAAACCTGGCTGAAGAGCTGGCACCATCCTTTATTAGATGTCATCTTTACACTTCATAAAAATTCCTTTTTCAAACAGACTGCTGTGGATTCATCGATTTTTTATGTAGTTGAAGTTCCCAAATTTTGGGAGATATTTGTAAAGAGAATATTTAAAATTTTTAAGGAAATATGAAAAGCGATCTGTGTTGGGCTGAATGGTTTCTTGTTATGTTTGTACAAACTCCTCAGATTTTTTAAATTTCTCTAAATGTTCTCAGGTGGGGGGGGCCGGGGGGCGAGGGGTCCCTTGCTGCCCGCGGTTGGGGAGACTGGGGTTTCCCTTCCCCGGGTCCCCCCCCAAATGGATTTTTAATTTCTCCCGGTTTTCGGGGGTTTTCCTCCGGGCCCCCGGTTTCCCCCCACAACCCAAAGACATGCAAAGGTTAGGGGGATTGGGATTCTGAATTGGCCCTAGTGGGGCTTGGTGTGTTTGTGTTTTCCTTTGCGGGGGGGTTTGGGCCCCTCCCCAGGATTGTTCCTGCCTTGTGCCCTGTGTTGGCTGGGATTGGCTCCAGCAGCCCCGGGGACCCTGTATTCGGTTTAAAGCGGGTTAGAAAAGGGAATGGATGGAGGTTCTCAGGTCCCACACACCCCCCAGTCTGTAAAGACTCCCTTGAAGGGGCCGCCCACCTGTAGAAAGTGGAGATGGCCCTTTGGTCTTTTAAAGCCCCTTTTCCAGCTCAGCTTCTCCCCTCCCCCCAACCCCTTCAATCTCCTTCTCCAGTTGCTCCATGACCCCTTTCCCAGCCTTCCCATTTCTCTTTTTCTTGTTTTTTTGATTTTCCCTCAGTCATTTTCCCTGTGGGTTTTCCCTAATGCACCGTATCAGGAGTGAAGCTTTTCTTTTCTTCCACCTCTTTACCACAGATATCTGAAAAAACAGGATAAATATTTAGATTTGAGCCCCTTGATAAGAATAACCAATCCTAAGGCACATTTTTTTGCTTTTTGATTTGTGAAGGACAGTTTGAATTGGCGGGAGTGGTGGTGGTTTTACTTGCAGATGGAAGGTCACTTTCAACCTGACTGCCAGACAGTATGTTCACCTCACTCAAAGTAACATCATCACTCTGCTGATGCTGTTTAAGGGAAACTGCGGGATTTTAAATGAGATCGCGTTGAAAACCCTTCCATGTAAAGGGGATGTTGAGAGCCATTGGAAAGGGCTGCTTGGGACAACTTACTGTCTTGTGATGACCCCATTTGCCCAAAGATAGTTTGTATAAAAGTCTGCTTTTAAAAAATGGCATCTCCTGCTCAGCCTGAGGTTAGGGGGGAGAGGAAAACACACACCGGGAAATTTTAAAAGAAAGAAGAATTTCATGAACTTTTTTCTTGTACCTTCTTCCATTTTTTTCATTGTAAAGTTGAGAGTTGGGTCTGTTTTTCCCCATGTTTGATTTTTTTCCCTACTTCATGTTTGAACTTTGCATTATTACTAACAAAAAATCCCCGGCCCAAGGGGAAAAATATTTTTAAAAGGGTAATGAAAAAAAAAAAATATTTTGAAAAAAACCCTTAAAATGATTGTTAATGTAATTGTTTTTACTGTTGTGAGTGATGAGTGTTGCTGCCATATATATATATATATATATATATATATATATATATATAAAAAAAAACATTCACAAACAATAAACCATATATATATATATATAAAACACACAAACATACATACATACATACATACATACATACATATACATTATATATATATATATTCAATATACAAACATACATATACATACACACATACATACACACACATATACACACAAATACATATATATATATATATATATATATATACATACACACACAAAATAAAAACCTTTATATATATACATACATATCTACATAACACACATACATACATACATACATACATACATATATGTATATAAAGTCATATATTGTTTATATAAAGTCACCAGAATATAAAAAAGTCAGAGCTGGAATATATAAAGTGAAAACTTGAATATATAAAAGTCATTCCCAATATATAAAGTCAAAACTTGAATATAAAAAAGCCCACCCGGGGTATATATAAAGTCAAATTTTGTTTTGAATAAAAAAAAGTAAATTTGGGAATTTAAAAAGTCAGCATAAATTTTAAAAAGTCATTCCTGATTATAAAAAGTCAACATGGGAATTATATAAACTCTTTCCTGAATATAAAAAGGGTCAAAGTAAAAAATATATTGATTAAAACGACTTTTGAACGGGAAGTTTAACAAAAAGATTCAGAAAAAAAAAATTTAAAAAAAACACTGTTCTTTAAATTTTTTTAAAAATGATCATGTGCCCTCCCCGGTTGGTTCCTGCCTTGCGCCCAGTGTTGGCTGGGATTGGCTCCAAAGACCCCGTGACCCTGTGGTCGATTAAAGGGGGTTTGGGGAAATGGATGGATATTCCAGCACTGACTTTGGATAAAAACTGACAATATTTGAAGTTATGTTTTTATATATTCCGGTTTTCTTTATATTGTGAGCTAGGGTTTCCCGCTATTACTTGTGGGGACGAAACTTCACTTTGGAACTGATCAGTTCCCTTCAATGGTTATACCGACAAAAAAGATACAAACCCCGCCTCATGAGATGGTTTCTGGGCTTACAACCTTCCCCGTTTCACAGAAAAACCACCGGGTTTCCCTGAACACATAAACGCGGGCGATTACCCGACTAAATAAACCCTGGAAAGAGAGTGGCGATTCCCCGGAAGGGAAATAAAGCTGAGGGGGAGGGTGTGAGCTGGAGGGCTGATCACACCCCAAGAAGATACAGACGCCCCAGGGCAAACCAGAACCCCTGAAACACAGAGTACCCTCACATTGCTCCTTACTTTCTCACTTGGCGCTTATAACGTAATGCAAACCTCGCTATACTCCCGCTAACGTAAAAGCCTTGTGCAGCGCCTGTTAGTTGAAAATTGATTGTTTGCTTGCTTTTAGCTCTCTCTCTGCTCCTAGCGGAACTGTCATCTCTGGACTTGTCATGGAGCACGTTTAAACTCATGTGTTTGAAGTGTTTGAATAAAAATCCTTCTTGTTTCTACAACCTCCTGTGTCTCTGTGCAAATCTGTGACCCAAGCGTGACAATATATTCCAACGCTGACTTTATATATTCAAGATTTGACTTTACATATTCCAGCGCTGACTTTATATATTCCGACGCTGACTTTATATATTCAAGATTTGACTTTATATATTCCAGCTTACATTATATATTTCCAATATTCCAACACCGTCTTTATATACTCAGGTTTTGGGATGCGCTGATCATTGTAATCGGTGTACCAGGAAATCATGCATTGACAGAAGTTCCCTTTGCTTGGAATTGAAACTGTGATTAAATGCATTATTTTTAATAAGCGATGGAGCACATGCATCGAAGCTTCTCAGCTGCGCATTGTCAATGTAACCGCTTTGTAAGTAGTGCCTGGAGGATTCAGTGTGGAGAAACTCTAGAGACAGAGTGTATATTAACTTGTGGATTTTTCTGTGAGTATTTGGTAGCAGCGTCATAAAGTTACTTCTGTAAGACTACGCTGCTGCTGAGCTCAGCTCAGAGCGAAATGAGGTGAATGGGAGGGGAGATGATGACGTGACTTCCCCACCCGCCTTTAACTGTCAATCCCCCACAAACACAGTCTCTCGGAATTTGCATAAATACAGCCGCTCACACGCTTTAACTTAGTTACAAAGTGATCAAAACTCTCGCTTATATCCTGCGTCATCTCATTAAACTTGTATCCCACATTACCCGTGGGCATGTCAAAGGCCAGCGGTAGCGTGTCTATGAACTTAATTTAAACTTCAGGTTTACACCGTGCTTTGTTTCATCGGCAGCACTCAGCAATATTGGTGTATATGTCATTCGCCGCTTCTTATTGTTTCGCTGCCTTCTCAATTATATAATGCATGTTTTCTTCAGCGCTGCTTTTGAGCTCTTCCTGGTTTTCACGTAGTGCGTTGAAAGTCAGTTCACGCGATTACGTGAGGCGCGTGATTGTCACACGAAACTCCGCCCCCCACGGCTTTCCAGCTCAACTCCATTACAGCATATGCAGAAAAATAGCTTCCAGTTATGACCATTATGCGTAGAATTTCGAAATGAAATCTGCCCAACTTTTGTAAGTAAGCTGTAAGGAATGAGCCTGCCAAATTTCAGCCTTCTACCTACACGGAAGTTGGAGAATTAGTGATGAGCAGGAGTGAGTGAGTGAGTGAGTGAGTGAGTGAGGGCTTTGCCTTTTATTAGTATAGATGAATTTGCTATTGTAACTATGACTCATACTTATATAATGACACCTTGCTGTGTGTTACTATGTGTGAAGTAAATGTGAGGTAAAAGGTGCCTGCTGTCCAAGATCACTAACCCCAAAGCTGGAAGTGTTGTACTGTTTTTAGAACTTTGCACATCTGGACAGTGACTCAAATAACTCTGCGATAGAAGGTGAGGATGAGAGGCCCTAAAAGGTCACCTCCTAACCAGCCACTAGAATGAGGAAGATATGATAATATGAGATTTACATATTAGGGAATTTAGATGAAGCTTTACTGAAGATACAGAGAGTCTCATAAGGTGTTTTGCCTTTTGGTACACATATGGAAAACCTCCTGGCTGGTGGATAGGCTCATGGCTGGAGTAGGGAAGGATGGATCCAGTTGTCATTGTCACATGTGTCCAGTTCTAAATGAACAATTATAAGAGGATGGATCAGACAATCAGTTTAGCAGGACAATGTAAAGTCTTTGGTAAAAAGCTGAAGAGCAGTAGTGACAAAGTGATCAGAAGTTCAGCCTATGCCACACATAAGAGATAGATAGATAGATAGATAGATAGATAGATAGATAGATAGATAGATAGATAGATAGATAGATAGATAGATAGATAGATAGATAGATAGATAGATAGATAGATAGAAAATGGTCATCATAGAATCTTTATATAATTAAAGCTTTATTCTTCATAAAGTTGTATTCCAAATACACAGACACACTTTTGAGCAAAACAAGCCAATCCAAAACAAACAAAGTTTCTAAACAGAATCAAAAGACAGCTGTTGAAAAATAAAGCACAGGCCGAAAAGTCCAGAAAATCACAAAAGCATAAGGTACAGCTAAAAGAACACAAGAACTTGACAAACTCGCAGAGCACATTCACAATGAAACTGTGAAAGACTTTCAGGGTTTATAGGGCGGAAGGGAAGCTCCTGGTGCTAATTGGCAGATGGTCCACCTCTTGGTGAGACACACACAAACCACATGGAACATAACAAAGGCAGCTTATAGACAAAATCAAATACAAAGAATAAAGCAGATACTCACCCAAATCAACATTAACTTTAATAAATAAACAAAAAAGACCTCAAGGAAGACTTTGAACAACATCTAGTAGAAGGATTCCTGGCTGAAAAATGTCATAGTCAGCATGGATGTAGAGAGGGGATTTCATGCATCAATAATAAGCAGGAATTCTAGGAGGAAACAACAAAAACAGACGAAGTAGAAATATAAACCAAGTGAAGGTCAGTCTGTGAGGTTGACTCTCCTTCACTTCTACTTCTTCAGCTGTCACCTCTGTGTCTGGAATGGACTACACAGTGTTGAGTGACAGATTGTGACCCGCCTACTAAAGACACCCCACTGGTCTGGACCGGCTGTGTTTAGTACTTTAGTACACTTGATGGTGTTGGTCTGTTTAATGCGAGTCTGTGTTAAATAAATTAGGTTGGATAAGTTTGGTCTGTCTGGGCACAGAAATGTGTGTGAAGAGTTCTGACCCTGCTGGATGAGAACTTTCACTTTAATGACTCTTGGCTGAACTGGTCATCGGAGTTTGTGCTACCATAGACAGTCTGCCAGCTCATTACAGGGTCAGAGCTACACTAGTGATCACAATGGAAGTCAACTTGGGTTTCTGCCAATTAACCAAACTGAAATGTGAGGATGTGGTGGAAGATCTGGAATAAATGGAAGAAGCCCAATGAGATACTGGAAGAAGTGGTAAACTCCACATGGAAAATGAATGAAGGACAGTGGATCTGAGATTCAGCAGATGCCACCACTAGACAACCTTACTGTCCTTTGTGATAAAATATTAAAGCTGAAGTTAAACATTTGGAGGTGTATGTTATGTAAAGTCTGCACTCAGTCAAACAATGGAGATCCTTAAGTTGTGGAGTCTAATAAAACTGAGAAATACCAGAATGAAGAAGAGAAGACCATTACAATCTCCAGAATAAATCAAGAATATCCCATCTCTCCAAATGAGGTATTTTACAGGACAAGACAGGCTCTCCAATCAGAACCTAAACTCTTGATAATAAAAGAATCAGAACAACTCATCTTTAAATCACAACATCATTACAGTGAACATGGAGAGAAGGCTAATAAGATCTTAGCTCAGCAATCCACAAGCAGGAAGTTTGCAACGCAATAAAATAAATTGCCAGCAACTGGAGATAAAGTAATGAAGCCTAAAAATATAACTCACACATTTAGCAAGTACTATAAGTCTTTATATACTATTCAGTTTAAAGAGAGCGAGACACAGACTGAGGGGTTCTTTGAAGTAATACAAACACAACAGCTGTGTAGCCACCTTTGCATAAGGCGAAGTCAGGCATGGGTAAGACGCGTGTCAAAGAAATCTCTCAGTCCAAAAGTTTGTTTTTAAAAATATTTAGTGAAAGTTAAAGGCAAATAATCCATACAAGAATAAAAAGAAAAATAGTTACACACAAAGAATAAAGGCAAAAAAAAAGGAAAAATGTATCTTCTATAAACTTAGTTTTTCTTATGAAGCTTTGGTTACTTCTGTACTTAAAAGCTATTTATTTTTTCTTCTTTATGCTTTAAACATACGGTTCAAAACTTAAATCTTTTATTTTACGAGTTACTTCACACTCAAAAGACCCTTAGGCCACTGGCACTTAGATATGCGCCAAACTCAGTAACGTGCATAAGCACGAACACGAGCACAAAAAAGAATTCTTTCAAGGACATGGTTAAAAAACCGTATTCCTCTATACCTTACACAAGGCAAGGCTAAACACTTAATAAAGAACATTGTTTACTCAAAACTGTTAAGAAATGACAGGAAAATACCAACTCAATTCTATTCACGGGGGTTATAGGAACCTCCCATATTTTATGCATTATCATCTAGTAAATATTCATACATTTTATAGAACTAGGAAAATGGCTCTTACACATCCGGCCCCTAATTGTTTATGCTAGGGCAGAAATCAATTACTTAACTTTTCTTAATAAGAGCCTTCATTACTTTACAAACTTAAAACAAACCTTAAGAAGCTTGAACTTAGTTTCTACTATAAAAACACAAATACTAAACTTAAGAAATTTTATAGCTTATACTCTAATGTATAAACACAAGCACTAAATTTAAGAAACTTTAAAATTAGGCATGCAAAAAGAAAATGAGTCATTTTAATCATTTTTGCTTCCTGGAGCAGGCGCAGTTTGTTCACAAGTCTGTCCGGTGTGCTGGTCTGGATCTGCACACAAACTCTTCTGACTGCCCCTTTTGCAATTGGCATTGTCTTTACCCAGGAGTTTCAGGTTGTAGCATCTTGTAATTACACCCACAATGTCCAATTTCTTTATGAACTTGTTGCATAATGAGAGTGGCAATATGTGAATTCTTCTGAATGATTGCAGAGTGGTTTGCCTCTTCTGGCATTGCTGATTTGCTGAGCCTTCTTCTAACTCTCGATATTCCATCTTGCAGAACAGGGTCCAGTTTAATGATTTTACTGCTTTTCTTTATAGGCCGATTTTTACTTAGTGCTTTAACTTCTTCTGGGTAAGCTTGTACTTGACTTAGGTGAATAAGCTCATTTTCTGCTTTAGACAAGTCATCTAGAGACAGAGGCTTTAGTCTCATTATTGATTTGTATTCCTTCATATGTTTCGTGATCAGCGTCTTTTGTTTTTCTGGGCTATGTCCAGATTGGCTAACTGTATATTGAATTGCCTTTCTCTCTTCTTTCAAACGCATTAGCACTTCTTTAAACTTAAGGAACCAAGCTACTGTTTTAATTTGTACCATTCCGAGTAGTGCTCTATAAGTCTTTTAACCGGTTCAGTTTTTTCTTCTACACATGCAAAATTTGCTACACACCTTTTGATTTCCGGATCGTCGCTAGTAGACAAGTCCACCTCATCTGGTCTCTTAGGCCATTCGTGTTCTGGCTGTAGTAGGAAATTCGGGCTTTGTATCCAAGTCTTACTTTTGATGAAGCTTTCTATTGTCAAACCTCTTGATGCCTGATCCGCAGGATTTTGCACTGATGTGACGTATCTCCATTGCGAGGGTTGCGTGTGCTCTCTTATCACTGCGATTCTGTTGGCAACAAAGGTTTTGTAGCGTGCACTTTCATTTGCGATGTACCTTAGTACTGTGGTGCTGTCAGTCCAAAAGATTGTCTCTTGCAGGGGAATCTGCAGTTCTCGTTTTGAACATTTTGTCCATTTTGACTGCAATCACTGCTGCTGTAAGTTCCATTCTTGGTATAGTGACAGGTTGTAGTGGTGCCACTCTGGATTTCCCCATTAGAAATGAACAATGTCTCTCATTTTCTTTGTTAGTCAAAAGGAGGTAGGAAACAGTGCCATACCCGTTTTCTGAAGCATCTCCAAAATGATGCATTTGTGCTGTCATTATTTGACCAAATCCAGGCGGTTTAAAGCACCTGTCTACATTAAAATCCACAAGTAGCTGCAAATCGTCCATCCATTTTTTCCATTGCCGAACATACTTCACTCCCACTTCTTGATCCCATGCATATTTCTCTTTACACAGTTCTCTTAGAATAAGCTTGGCAGGTAATATGACTGGCACTAAAAATCCAAGTGGGTCATATATTGAACTGACCACTGACAGAATGCCACGTCTTGTAGCAGGCTTATCTTGCAGCTTTACCTGGAACTTGAAACTGTCAGTCTGTGTGCACATTGAACACCCAAAGCTCTTTCAACTGGTAACAGATCATGGCTTAAGTCCAAGTCTTTTTGATCCATTGCCCTGTCTTCTTCAGGGATTGACAGCAAAACTGCTCTGCTATTACTTATCCATTTTGTAAGATAAAATCCTCCCTTTAAGCAAAGGGCTTTAAGATCTTTGGCCAATTTTATGGCTTGTTCTTCTGTAGCAACTGACTTTAAACAGTCATCAACATAGAAATTATTTAACACAGTGTTAACTGCTTCCTCTGGAGCTGTGCCTCTTGCATCCTCTGCTGTTCTTCTTAAGGCATAAGAGGCACAACTGGGCGACGAAGTAGCACCAAAAAGATGCACTGTCATTTTGTATTCCTCAAGTTCATTGTTTAGATTACCTTCAGGCCACCCTCTGAATGTTTTCACAGCATAAAGTCTTTCATCTTCACTATGTGTGATTTGCCATGGTTTCATGACTTTTTGGCATTTGTATTTAACAACAACAATATTAATAATAGGATTGTAATTACAATATTATTGCTTTGGTCAATATTTAGCTGGGGTAGATGCATGTCTTTTTGATTAGACAATTTCTTGACATCTTTTTCTTTAGGGATGTTCTCCGTTTTCACTGGTTCAGAGTTCAGTGTGTACACTTCTGGTGTATCAAAAAATGTATTTTCTTCTATCCCACAGACTTGTAACTCCGTTAAGACTATACACTTTATTAATTTCTGACTATTTACTGTGTCTCTTTCTACAGTGCTGATGTAGATGTGAGACTTTCTTCTAGAAAGATTTAACTGCTCTTGCAAACTTTCAGTGCAAAATGTAGCTGAGCTGTCAGAGTCTTTTAGAGCAGATGTTTCTACATATTTTTCACTCGTTTTGGACTTAACTTGAACTGGAGTCACAGCTAAGACACACTCTTTACCGGCCCCGTATCAGAACAAGTCTTTAGTGGTTCAACAGAAATTTGGGCAAAAGAAATGTTTTTCTTTTCCGACATAGCGTTCTCCTCTTTAGGAGGTGTGACTTTATCATCGGTGCCTATTTCCTTATTCATATGCAGAATTACTGGATGTAACTGAGAGCATATTTGGCATTTAATCTTTTCTTCACAATCTTTACTAAAATGTCCTTGTTTAAGGCACTTAAAGCATAAGTCTTTAGATTTCAAAAGTCAATTTTACTTTCATAAGTTAATGTCTGAATTCCACTGCAGTAGTTAAGATCGTGATTTTCATTGCAAAAAAGACAGTGCTTACCGCTTGTACGTCCAGCCGTCTCCGCCGTTTTGACTGAGGTGTCTATATCCAAATTTTTTGTCCACTGCAGAAAAGTTTGTAACAAAGCTACTTTCTCTAAGGACGCCTTTCAAGGGATTCTTCTGTTGATCAGTTTTGTCCTTTTCCTTCTTGAAGGTATGGCTTTGTGGAGCTGAGCTGTACGCGGGATCTAAAGCTGATGTTGGCTGTTCGTTAAAAAAGTTCACTGGATCAGCGAGAGGTGTTCGCCAGCTCTCCGTACTTTCAATACTCTGTACTTTGCATTGCCACGGTGCTAGTAGGTCTTGTGGACATTTGGAGACTTTAGTAGAAAGGTTATCCTTACTTTCAAATTGTTGTCCGCTTTGTAAGTTGGGCATAATATTTATACATTCGACAAGAAAGTTTGCATTATTGCTCTGTCCTTCTCCATCGTTTGGCTTTATTTGCGATCGCCCTTTTTCTTTTCTCATATAGACATCGGCTTTCTGTAGCTGGTTTCCATAGAGACTTTCGAATTTCTTTCTGGCCTTTTGATAACCTTCTAACGGTGACAAGTGTTTACAGTTTTTAACAATCTCGTGAGGTGAACCTTTAGTAAACTGTGCCAATAGGTCCAATTTATCTTGCGGATTCTCTATCGCCTCATCGATAGCTCGGTCAAATGCTCTTATAAAGTCCACATATTTCAAGGGATCGCCGTCAAATATTGGGATCTTTTTGTGTGGCACATAAGGTGTTTGAGTCTTATACTGTTGTTCTTTCTGTTGATCGTAGCGCTTATCATAAAACGATTGTTGAAGAGGTGCTTGCGCTTTATTTTGCTGATCATAAAGCGATTGCTGGGGATTTTTGCTTTCATTCGTATTTGTAAAGTTGTAACTGTTCGCATCTGACGACTTTTCAAATTTCACATCTGGTTTCTGACTCAGTCTATTTGGACTGCGATTGAGCCCTTTAAGTGCTTTTAATTTTGCGTCGGATTCTGCAATAGCTGCCTCCAAAGCCAATTGATCTCTTTAGCTTTC
>NW_024379982.1:0-5964 GCF_016835505.1 Polypterus senegalus
CTATCATATCTATATCTATCTATCTATCTATCTATCTATCTATCTATCTATCTATCTATCTATCTATCTTTCATATCTATCTACGGTTCTATCTTTTCTTCCTTTGATGAAGTAGAAAGATTAAAAAGGTTCCCAGTTTTCAGAACAGTCAACTAAGGCTCCTGAATGTTATTATTTTCTAACTTCTCTGTTTTGAAAATAAAACTCCTAACCATGTTATTGCATTAAAGATAAAGACCACAATGACATGTGCACCATCCCACCGGCTGACCCCATTAATGGCTATCTGGGGTTGTTCTCTTCCCCGTCCACAGTCTATAAATGCTCCCCTTGATCTCCTTGTTCCTGAAGCTGTAGATGATAGGATTCATCATGGGGGGCACCATAATGGCTATGATGACCAGCACATTGTAAGCTTCTGCAGACAGCTGCACTCCAATTCCTGGTAATATATAAGAGATCATCAGTGGCAGATAGAAAAACAGACCACCAGAAGGTGGGTGAGAAGAGTGCTGAAAACTTTCTTCTTCCCATCTGCCGAGGAGATCTTCAGGGCAGCCACGACAATCCTACCGTAGGAAAGAGAATAATTGCTAAACCTCCTACACCTGTGATTATTGTGGTGCTGGACAAAAGAGTGAGGTGCCTGGGGTCAACTGTACAAGAAATATGAACCATTGTAACAAAATCACAGAAACAGTAAGGTAGGACGTTGGTGTGGCAAAATGAAAGCTCTGTAGCAAAAACCATGTAGGGGGTGAGGATGGCAGCAGCAATAACATTCACCAGGAAGATGCTGATGCAGACCGTCTTATTTGTAACAATAGAAGGGTACCTTAGGGGGTACACGACAGCGACATAGCGGTCACATGCCATAACAGACAAAAGAAGGCCTTCTGTAACCCCAAGGTGGTACACCACTGAGAGCTGAAGCAAGCAGGGCCCATAAGGGACAGTGTTGGCATTGAACGTGAGGATGGCCAGCATTCGAGGGATGAGGTTGGTGCTGTTCACCACATCAATCGCTGCTAAGGTGCCGATGTAGAAAAACATGGGGCTCTGAAGATGTGGATTTATTATTATGACCACAATTACTAGCAGATTTCCTACAAGTGTCACCATATAGATGAGGGCAAGAGCAGCAATGGTAAAAGTCATCTTGTCCTTTTCAATTGCGCAGTGCAGAACAAACTCAGACACGGCGACCGTGGCGTTAGGCATCCTCACAGGCTTTCCAGTTTAGCTAGAAAACAATGAAAGAAGAACAAGACGATGAACGGTGACTTTAAGGTTTCATATCAACAAGACTTCTCTGTAAGATCAAATAAAGTTTGTCCTACTCATCTGAAGAGGTGAGAGAGAGAAAACATTTAAAAACCTGAATTAAATGCCTTTCGATCATTGATGATACTAATTCAGATTAAGCTTTTAGTCTGAGGATGTTATTCCTGTTGTGACTTCCTCTAATGATTATGTGCCTACACTGGAGATCTGGTAATCTCTTAACACCAGGAATTTAAATCACACTATTATAAAAGAAAATCTTGAGACGAGGTGAGACTATTGCCATGAGATTTTTTCAAGTCCCGTCCTCATCTCAACCATTTCTGGTTAACAGCCCACGCCCTCTCACGGTCCTCTCACCTCTCATTCGTGTGAATGCTTTTGTCAGACACAGTTCCTGCACTCTCAGCTCTTATACATTTTTTACCTTTTCCTCACTTTAAGTTTCCAATAAAAGAAGACTTACTGTATGTCCAAATCTTATTGAAGAATTTCATCCCAAAGGGTTATCAACAGAAGAAATGAGTACATGGGCAATCCTAGCACCGAGAAACGATGAAGTCAAAACGAATGAACGCAAAAATGATCGATCGGTTACACTGTAAATTGGTTAAATGTGTATCAGTAGACTATCCTGAAACAGTGGTGATGATGGTGAGGAAGATGAAAACATCAACTTACAATATCACGAACAATATCTAGAACTGTTAACACAGTCTGGTCTTCCACCACACGAATTACTGTTGAAAGAAGGATGTATCGTAATGTTATTGCGTAATTGATGTCTGAGTGATGGGCTATGCACTAGGGCAAGATTTGTGATATTCAAAATTTGTCGAACAATTCTGACATGTAAAATTTTAACAGGCGACAAGAAAGGTAATGTTGTACATTTAACATTAGACACGAAAGGAGATCTTGTAATGTAATTCGTATTAAAAATAGTTTCCCATTACAATTGCTTTTGCTATGACAATTAACAAATCACAGGGACAAATATTCGAAAAAGTCGGTTTATTTATTAGAGAGAAAGGAACGATATTCACTCACGGGAAGATATACGTTGCATTGTCGCAATTGAATTCAAATTCAATGCAATATTGACAAAAAATTGATTAAAACAGTAGTTTTACTGAAGTTTTACAGTAAAAGTGCAAGTTAAAAAGTATTTGCGTGTTACTTTCAAAGGCAAACAGAATGAAAACATATAACGCAGCAAAAACCTCTAACGCAACATGAAACGTCATTTTCTTTCAATTTATTCCATTTTACTATTTTTTACTATGGTTAATTACTCGCTGTAATGTAAAATAATTGGGACTATTATGCATATGTAAAAATTTCTTCACTGAAAACCAATGAGTGGAGTGAGCAGAGAGGTGCCCTCCCGAGGGATCTGAGGAGCGATTACGGGTGCGCAAAGGATCAAGGGAGGAGAGCTGACCTCGACGGTCTGGTGGTGCGTCGGAAGGGGCCAAGATGCAGGTTAGCTGAAGGAGCTCGTGGCTGCTGGTCTCCGCCGCTCGAGTAATGGTGAGCCATAAAGAGAGTGACAGAGGTGGGTCAGAGAATTCGAGAGAGACACTGCTTTTAAGTAACCTCAGATTTTAATGGATTTCTTTATTGGACGGTTTTTATCCCCACTAGACACTGTTTTTATGGATTTATTTATTTATTGAACTTTGGAGTCCACCCTTTTGCACTTTTTGTTTTGATGATTGTTTTAATAAAAGCACTTCAACTTTTTTGAATATCCCCTGGCTTCATGTGAGATTTGTCCCCGTTTGCCAGCTCATCTCGGTGACATTATCGACAGTGTTGGGTTCAGGACCCCCATCAGGACGTTGGGAGCCTGAAGAGAACCCGCATCGTCACAAGCACTTCTCCCAGGCCTGAATTTTGGAGGAGGCCTGGTAACCCCATACCTGATGGGGTACTCCTTCTAACTTTATGGAGCTGCATTATTAGGGGCTATGAATTGCTCTTTTTCAGACCCCTCACCTTAAAAGGCCTTCCAAGAAGCTTCTACTTTGGACAACATAACTCCCAGGATCACAGGGGCACACAAACTTCTCCACCATGATAAGGTAACGATTCCTGTAGAGAAAAATGTAAACGTATATTTTATGTTTTAAAATATTAGGAATAATATATTTCAAGACTTCGCGTCTCTGCCGCTCGCGTATGACTAGTTCACTTTCACCAAACAACAAAACCTTTAATTCTCGCTGGGTAGGCCTCTTCATTGGGAAGAAACACTACTTTTCCCAGATGGCAACACAAATTAGATGATCTACAAGTCTCCAAATTTAAAAATTTAAATTCGAACAATATTTACATACTTCTGTCATATCACCTATGTCCATATATTCAATCTCTTTTCGCTTTTACCTTTTTGTCAATATCACATTGAATTCTGATTCCTTGTTTGGAATTCCATCGTGACAACGCAACGTATAACTGCCCGTTAGTGAATATCGTTTCTTTCTCTCTACAAGAAATGTGTCTGACAATAGCATGTACAGAAATTGGAAATGATTGAACTGTGTGCGTGTTACGTGAGCAGGACTTTTCCAAATCTCTTTGCATAATAAGCTCTTGCCTCACGAGGCTTGAAATTTTCTCTCACAAGATTTTAATTTCAGCAAACAACAAATCTTTTAATTCTCGCAGATACGCCTCTTCATTGGAAAGAAACACTACTTTTCCCTGATGGCAACACAAATTAGACGATCTACAAGTCTCCGACCCTTAAAGTAATCCAAATAATATATACAATCTTATTTCGCTGTTCCGTTATTTCACTGTGTAATAATTTTCGTTTATTTGCGCTCATGCGATCTTTACTATCATTTTTTTGAGTTTTTTTGAATCCGAGGGAGACACATCGGGCTGTTTATGCAGGGCTCTCTTCACTCACACGTCTGCCTCTGGGCTAACCTTAACTCTGCTTAGTTAACAAATGAGAGAACTACTTCACGGATTTAGATTGGGTTTTTTTCTATAATTTGTTTAAACATTCCAGTTGATTCTGCAACTTTCTCTTCTCACTAGGTATCATAATTCACTTGCGGTACTGATATATTATTGTGAATCGAGAGAGACTCATTGGGCCTGGCGGAGGCAGGGCTCTCTTCACTCACACGTCTGCCTCTGGGCTAACCTTAACTCTGCTTAGTTAACAAATGAGAGAACTACTTCACGGATTTAGATCGGGTTTTTTTCTATAATTTGTTTGAACATTCCGTTGATTTTGCGACTTTCTCATGCAATAAGTATCATAGTTGCTTGTGGTACTGATATATTAGCACAAATCTGAGTGAGACTCATCAGGCTGCGGGCCCTCCTTACTCATGCGTCTGCCTCAGAGCGTAACCTCAACTCCACTTAGTTAGCGAACAAGAGAACTACTTTACGGATTTACATCGGGTTTTTTTCTATAATTTACTTGAACATTCCGGTTGATTTTAGGACTTTCTCTTCGCACTAGGTATCATAATTCACTTGCGGTACTGATATATTATCGTGAATCCGAGAGAGACTCATCGGGCTGCGGGGGGGGGCAGGGCCCTCTTCACTCACACTTCTGCCTTGGGACATAACCTTAACTCTGCTCAGTTAACGAATGAGAGATCTACTTCACGGATTTAGATTGGGTTTTTTTCTATAATTTGTTTGAACATTCTGGTTGATTTTGTGACTTTCTCTTCGCACAAAGTATCATAGTTCGCTTGCGGTACTTATCGTGAATCCGAGAGAGACTCATCGGGCTGCGGGGCCCTCCTTACTCATGTGTCTGTCTCAGAGCGAAACTTCAACTCCGCTCAGTTAACGAATGACAGAACTGCGTAACAAATTTAGACCTTTTTCTAACATTTGCTTGATCATTCCGGTTGATTTTGCGACTCCTCTCATTCTGCAAAGAATCATAGCTCGCTTTCAGGAGCAATATATTTGCGCTAATCAAGACAGAGGCAGCAGGCTGATGGAGGGTGGAAGTGTGAATGCAGGAGTAGAGAGCTGGACGGGCCCTCCTCGCTGTCCTGTTTCACTACTATGCAGGCAAAGCTGCGGGGGATGACTAGTACTGTAAATTCTACAGTTTATATGTGAAGATACTTGTCATTTTTATATGTCGTAGCATATTTCAAAATAATCAGCTGAAATACCTGGCGTTGCCTGAGAGGAAAATATAGATTTTTTAACTGTTTGGAAAAATATAATTAAAAAAATTAAAATAAAAATAAATGAACAAACAATGAAGACTCACTAATGCTTGTATTGTTTACTGAAGTGCCTTGTTGTATAGAATGATTTTAGTTTTTCCATCTTTAGCCAATATATAAGCGTTACTACCCTTGAAAACACCACATAAAGTTGTCCATGTGAGAAACACGCCGTGTCAAATTGATTCCAGCAATTTTACGATGATTGTGCAAACGTTCCGAGCATCAAGTGGATGATAACAGACATACAAGACTGAATCTCAATTTGTCTCTTCCAATGAAATTCTTGCAATCAATTAACGTTAAATATTTTACTGTTATACCACATATAAGTCGTTCCTGAAACCCGAAAATCATCAAAATCAGACTGTGACTTCCGCGTTCAAAATATGACATAATTTTTTTTTTCATTTCTGGCCTCTTCAATTTCCATCAGTTCCAAATCAATATCAAT